>NC_085846.1:9632843-9647843 GCF_035594765.1 Anolis carolinensis
GGCCTAACTCTGCCTGTCCCCTGGGCTGAATGGGTTGCTAGGAGACCAAATGGGCGGAGCTTAGCCTTCTAACTGGCAGCAATTGGATAAAAACAATTATTCCTCTCCCTCTAATTAGGACTTTATTTTTCTTTTCTTTTTGTTGTATGAACATAGAGGCATGGATGAGGGATTGTGTTGCCAAGTTTAGTGTTTCTGGGATGTGTAGTTTTGTTGTTTTGTCCTAGGCCAAAATTTCATTACCCTTTTACATACGTATATAGATATCATATATCTAAATCAAAAACATATAAATGTAGATTAAACCATTAAAATTACAAAAACATCAAAATAGACATAAGCATGAAACATTATTACAGCAGCTCTCATGCTCACATAGCATTGAGTCATGGCAGTTAATGTGAGGTCAGATCTGCATTAATTGTACAGTGTAGATGGAGCCAGGGACTCAGATTAAACTGGGTGAGATCGGGATGTTTGCCCAGAAAAATAAGATCACACATACACACATATATATATACACACACACACACACAGAAGGAAGAGAAAGAAACAGGTATTGTTATCCAACAGTTAAACCTTCCTAACATTGAAAGAAGAGGGATGTAATGGGGAAACAATAACTAAAAGGAGCATACTTTAATGCAAATTACAGTCGGTGCCTTCCTACTTGGGGGAAAAAATTAGAACGATACATCATAGATAAATATAACCAGAGGAACCTGATTTGGCACCACATCAGAAGGCAGTTAAATAGGTCAGCTCATTAAGCAATTCCTCGTTAGTATAGTGGTAAGTATCCCCGCCTGTCACGCGGGAGACCGGGGTTCGATTCCCCGACGGGGAGGCAAGCCTTTTAACAATCCAAATATCTTAATTGCTGTAATATTAGAAGTTTATTCAATCTATTTTATCCATTCATGCCAACGTGGGGTATTTTTGAGTGTGTTTATTGCTTAGGTATGTGTACAATATTCTCTCTTTTTGTAACTCTGCATTAATGATGCAGTTAGTTTCTGAAGGCTGCTGGAGATTTCTCACTTACACAGCAAAATTTCATTATAATATATTGCCTGCAGTTTCATTTACCTGACTATCACAAAATAGGCATTTCCTACATCCTCCAGACAATTCTGTACTATACTTCCACTCTAGACATTGACAGTAGAGTCACGTGGGAGGACTTAGTGATGCCCAGAGAAATAGATTGTTTGATAATCACAATTGCAACATGCATGGATCCGGAACAACAAATGAGGTTTTCTCTAAATCAGAGGGTAAGGAATGTGTGGCCCTCCAGGTATTTATGGACTGCAACTCCCTTGAGTCAGCATAGGGTAACGGTGTTGAATGCTAAGTGTTCCAGTCCAACAAACATCACTAATAATGTAATGGTTAATTCTTGGGGAAGGTCCCATCTATATTGACATATAATTCAGTTTCAGAATTGACTGCATTGTACTGGATTATATGACAGTGTAGTCTCATATAATCCAGTTCAATCTGCATTATATGAGTTTACCCTGACCATTACAATGCAGGGTTGTTGTGTGTTTTCCGGGCTGTATGGCCATGTTCCAGAAGCATTCTCTCCTGACATTTCACCCACATCTATGGCAGGCATCCTCAGAGGTTGTGAGGTATTATAATGTAGTTCAAACTGGATTATATGGCAACGTAGATGGAGCCTCAAACAGTCTCTTCAGTGTTGTGTGCTTTTAAATTGATTTTTTTAGGGCTGAAAATGTATGACTAATCAAGGCTGCCCAGTAGATTTCCATGACCAAACCCTGGTCTCTGAAAGTATTAATCAAACACGCTAATCAATGTGTTGTCAAAGGCTTTCATGGCCTACTGTCTTGACTCTGCAGGAGTCTAACATACACCATGCAGCTGTGGACAAGTCTACATAGGGACCCCCAAACACAACATTGCCCAGACACAAATCAAAGAAGATGAAAGGTGTGGCAGACTAGCTCAGACAGAGAAGTCAGTCATAGCAAAGCACTTGATGAACCAACCTCGACAGAGCATATTATTTGAGAACACAGAAATGCTGGACCACTCTAACAACCACCATGTCAGACTAAACAGAGAAGCCATTGAAATCTACAAACATGTGGACAATTTCAACAGAAAGGCAGAAACCATGAAATTGAACAAAATCTGGCTACCAGTATTTTTTTTAAAAGAAAACTCTAAAATCAGGAGAATAAATAAAGAACAACATTTGGAAAACAAGGGAATTCCAGACATGAAACAATCAGGGCCAGCTAACACTTCCCAACAAAGGATTCTCGCAGGCAGGAAGCAACCAAGCTTTGAAACTGCAAGGCTATTCAATGCTAATCAAGTCGGCCAATTGCAACATTCACACTTGCCTCAAACAGACAAGAGTTCTTTCTCCAACCCTAGACTTTCCACAGATATATTAAGCCTCACTTGCCTAGTTTCTAACATACCTCACAACCTCTGAGGATGCCTGTCATAGGTGTGGGTGGAACGTCAGGAGAGAATGCTTCTGGAACATGGCCATACAGCCTGGAAAACTCACAGCAACTATTCTATGGTATAATTCCACTCTAGAAATTTACTGTAGAGTCACACGGGAGGACCTAGTGATGCCCAGATAGGTGCTCTTTTTAATTAATATTCTTAATTAGCACCACCTGTCATCTTCTGCCACCAGGAAGCAGTGATTAGAGTGTTGGATGATTACTTGAGAGACCAGAGTTTGGTCATGGAAATCTACTGGGTGGTTTTGATTGAGTCATACATTCTCAGCCCCAAAAAAACCCAAACAATCCATGCAAAGACACACAACAGTGAAGAGATTGTCTGAGGCCCCAACTACGTTGCCATATAATCCAGCTCGAACTGCATTATAATGACCAGGGACAGGTAGACCCATATAATGTAGATTGGACCACATTGAACTGGATTATATGAGTCTACAGTGCCGTATAATCCAGTACAATGCAGCTAATTCTGAAACTGAATATGTCAATGTAGATGGGGCCTTCCCCCCAGAATTAACCATTACATTACTAGTGATGATTGGGTTGCTGTGAGGTTTCCAGGCTGTATGGCCATGTTCTGCAGCATTCTCTCCTGACGTTTTGCCCACATCTATGACAGGCATCCTCAGAGTTTGTGAGATCTGTTGGAAACTAGGCAAGTGAAGCTTATATATTGGTGGAATGCCCAGGGTGGGAGAAAGAACTCTTGTCTGTTGGAGGCAAGTGTGAATGTTGCAATGGGCCACCTTGATTAGCATTGAATGGCCTTGCAGTTTCAAAGCCTGGTTGCTTCCTGCCTGGAGGAATCTTTTGTTGAGGTGTGTTAGCTGGCCCTGATTGTTTCCTGTCTGGAATTCCCCTGTTTTCTTAGTATCTAATGTCCAATGTCCTGATTTTAGAGTTTTGATGATTGTTGGACACCATTATTCAAGGCAGTCCAAAAATATCTGGAGGGCCACATGTTTCTTACCCTCTGATTGAGAAAAAACCTCATTTGTTGTTCCAGATCCACACAGGTTGTAATTATGATGATCAAACAATATATTTTCTCTTGACAGTAGCATGAAAACAATTATTTTCAAGCTATGCTAAGTTCAATCCAGGGAAATAAAGGGCCAACCGTCCATATATTATTGTGTTTGATATATATATATATATATATATATATATATATATATATATACACACACACACACACACACACACCCTGTTTCCCCTAAAATAAGACATCCCCAGAAAATAAGATTTAGTAGAGCTTTTGCTGAATTACTAAATATAAGGCCTCCCCCAAAATTAAGACCTAGCAAAGTTTTTGTTTGGAAGCATGCCCGCTGAACAGAACACCAGAGCATGCAGGATCGGTAAATGTACATACCATAGATTGTCGTACATAGAAATAATGGTAGTAACAAGAAATTTTTGATAGGATTCACAGTTTGTCTGGTTATGCTGGTTTGTGATGATAACTACTGTACAGTACATAATAAATGTTCAATTTTTTTGTTCAACAATAAATGTGAATTCTTCTTCATGGAAAAATAAGACATCCCCTGAAAATAAGACCTAGCGCATCTTTGGGAGCAAAAATTAATATAAGACACTGTCTTATTTTCAGGGAAACACAGTATATATATATATATATATATATATATATATATATAAATAATGTTTTATTGTGAATTGTATTTTATCTTGTTTATTGTGGAAATTTGGCCTTGGCTCCATGTTAGCCGCCCCAAGTCCCTGCGGGGAGATGGAGGTGGGGTACAAAAACAAAGTTGTTATTATTATTATATTACAGTAGAGTCTCACTTATCCAACATAAATGGGCCGGCAGAATGTTGGATAAGCGAATATGTTGGATAATAAGGAGGGATTAAGGAAAAGCCTATTGAACATCGAATTATGTTATGATTTTACAAATTAAGCACCAAAACATCATGTTATACAACAAATTTGACAGAAAAAGTAGTTCAATATGCAGTAATGCTATGTAGTAATGACTGTATTTACGAATTCAGCACCAAAATATCACGATATATTGAAAACATTGACTACAAAATGCATTGGATAATCCAGAACCTTGGATAAGCGAGTCTTGGATAAGTGAGACTCTACTGTATTATATATTATACCCCTTTAGCTGCCCTGGTTCAATACCTGGGAACTCTTTAAATCTGTATCTGTATCCGTATCTATGGATATTAAGTTTTTAGCCTTCTTTGCCAGAGTGCGGGTGCCTCCCCAAACTACAACTCCCAGGACTCCATAGCCTTGAACCATGGAAGTTCAAGTGGTGAGAATACACAAACAAACTAACAAACAAAACGAATATTGATTTTTATTGGATAGATATAGATCCTGAAAAGTTGGTAAATCTATTAGAGCAGAAATAATCCAAGGTCCGTTTAAATAATGTGAACTACGTCATGCAATTAAGGAATTGCCTTACCTCTCCCACCCCTCTCAAAAGTTAGGTTCCACCGAGATTTGAACTCGGATCGCTGGATTCAGAGTCCAGAGTGCTAACCATTACACCATGGAACCCGCTGAGGGGAACGCCTTGAGTTTCCCCTTGAAAAAGGTCACGTGTTGTTTTATTCCGAAACTGTTCTATTCCAATGACCCCTCTTCAGTGATGTCATCTCCCTGCGCGATGGTGTTGGAACCTCTTGAAGCTGAGCATAAAGGATTCTGAATATTGCAGTGAAACAACCTTTGGAAGGGCTGCGAGGTTTCATTCGGGTTTGCCTCTACACTGTGAAATATATTTCGGCTCCCCTTGAACTGCCATGGTTCAGTAAGTATAAAACCCTAAGAGCTGCAATTTGGTAAGGCACCAGCACTCCTTGGCAGACTGCAACTCCCATGACTCTACAGTGGTATTAAACTGCATTAAATTCTACAGCGTAGATGGATCCTTAAACCGGCATATAAACCTACCTTTTAATGAATCCCGTTTTACTCAAAGGGGACTTTCTTCCCAGTACAAACAAATCAATCCTTTTAGCCACCAGCACAGTTTTGTTGTTGCCCCCCTTTGTAACCTGAGGATTGGTGAAGAGAAAAAAAAAAGGCACCACTGGGATTCGAACCCAGGATCTCCTGTTTACTAGACAGGCGCTTTGACCAACTAAGCCATGGCGCCCTCTTATCCCTGCAACTTTGAAGGACCATCTGAGAATCTCTGCAGGAATTATTATTTCGCCATTAAGAAATCCTGAGTTGAGAACAAATATATTTTATCTCATTATTTCAGAAAATCTAGACTCCTCGATTCAACACTGGCTCCTACAGTGTGGAATTGAATATACTTTGACTCCACTTTAACTGCCAGGGTTCCATGCTGTGATGTCACGGAAGTTGTAGTTTTACAAGGTCTTTAGCCTTTTTCTGCCATAGAGTGCTGGTGCCTCACCAAACTACAAATCCCAGGATTCCCTAGCCATTGAGCCATGGCAGTGAAAGTGCTGCCAAATGGCATCCACCTCCAGTCCACTATATTGAGTTCATTGACAAATGTGTGGAATGCAAAACATGTCAACAGAGAAAGCATCCTCTTCCTTTACAAATTTCAGGGGACAGGGGGACTGTCTACATTATAATGCAATTTGGGACCACTCTAGCAACCATGGATCAATGCTATTGAATCATGGGAGTTGTAGTTTGGTGGGGCATCAGCACTTTTTTTTTGGCAGGGAAGGCTAAAGATCTTGTAAAATGTAAACTTCCATAGCATGGTGCCATGGCAATGAAAGTGGTGTCAAACTGCATCAATTATTCAATGTAGACATGCCCCTAGTTCCTCCAGAAAATTTGGAAGACTTAAAACATCATAGTACCCTGATGGGGAAAATATTCAGCAAATATATTTTGCTCCCAAATAGATGGTATTTTTGGAGTTCCCTAGGCTATGTTCATACCTTTTTAACGCCACTTCCTATTTTATAGGCAGTCTTTTATAGCATTGGGAGACCAAAAATGATTTAAAATGTCCTAGATGAGCCTTTTTGAAGAAACACACACACACATATCTATATCTTTTTGAGGGCACATATACATGTGTATGTGTATATCTTTGGATGATGAGAAAAACTTCTCTGGAGCTGTATGTGGCTGATGGGCCACATTTTATCCAGTGCCACTTTGCAGTAACAATACTAAGGAATGCTCTACCTGGAATTAGATCTATTACTTTTAGTAGTAAGCATTCTTTGTCGTGTTATCATTCTTGTAAAGGGTTTTCAGCAATAAGGACAAGAAAGCTTCAGGGTATTTCCATGGTTTCCCCGGGTACTTTCTTGATTAAATTGTCAATAAAGTCTGTTTTCTCTCTTTCCCATGAATTATTTTCTGGAACCATTTCATGGATTTGACTGCTTTTGCTTTGGCTTATACCATCTCACTTTTTTAACATCTAGACTCCTTTGAGATTATTTTTCTGAAATGAAAAGTAGTATAATTGTGTCCTTAAATGCCTAAATAGCATTATGGGAAATGCTATTAATTTTCACCATTAGTTCAGAGAAACTAGCATCCCAACAACTTCCTTCAGGTTCAGTTGAGTAGCAACTGAATTGAGCAGTCCATAGCTTAATGATTCTGTTGCCGTCTATACTGCCATATAATCATGTTTCAGAGTGCAGATTAACTGCATTGGGCTCTATTATATATCAATGTAGATTCATATAATACAGTTCAATATGGTTGAGTCTGCATTATATGAGCCTTCACTGACAATTATAATGCAGTTCAAACTGGAGCATATGGGGCCTCTGAGAGCTGAAGTCCAAAGATGGTAAATTGCCAAATGCTACATATCTGCATCCCAACCAAAACTGTCCTCTTTCACAGAAAAAAATATAATAAACTGTGGACTGAAACCCAACCCTATCTGGATCCATAACAATATCACCTTTTTAGAGAAGTAAAGTAGGTTGGGATTTGGCCTCAATGCCAGGCCTTGGGGTTTGGTTGATCTGCTTCTGCCCATGAGTAGGGCTTCTTGTTTCTCTGGGTTTGTAATACTCCTTTTAGGAAGAAAGTTGGATCTTTCTCTCTCCCAACTTTGGTGTTTCGCGTGTTTTGGACTTCAACTCTCAGAAGACCTGGTGAGGTTGGCCAACTATCAGGAATTCTGGGAACTGAAGATCATGGGTGCATGTATATCTGGCATGGGCAAACTTCGGGCCTCTAGGTGTTTTGGACTTCAACTCCCACAATTCCTAACAGAGTTGAAGTCCAAAACAGTGTTGAAGTCCAACTTTGGAGTTGAAATCCAAAACAGCTGGAGGCCAAAAGTTTGTCCATGCCTGATCTACAAGATAGAATGAATGTGGTTCGACACTACTTGAACTGCTATGGCTTAATGGTATGGAAACCTGGGAGTTGTAGTTCCACAAGGTCTTTAGCCTTCTCTGCCCAAGAGTGCTGCTGCCTCCTCAGACTACAATTCCCAGGCTTCCTTAGCATTGAGCTTTGTACCCAGAGGAGGGAAAGGGGAAATTTTGGAACGTGAAGATACACACGTGTAAAACCCCAGGCCAAGTTAACTTATAAGCAGCAGGTGGAATTACTTTGAAGCAGGTAGTCGTGGCCGAGTGGTTAAGGCGATGGACTAGAAATCCATTGGGGTCTCCCCGCGCAGGTTCGAATCCTGCCGACTACGATTAGCTTTTTTATATAAAAATCATTTTACTTCTTTGAGAACAGGAGTCCTTCTATATTCTGTCCCTTAGATAGGTCCCACCAGTGCTACAGTTTTAAATATGTTATGCATTCACATTTCTGATTCAAACCCCTCGATTATAAAGAGGCAATCACCTTACTTTCCTTACTGGACACATACATATTTACCAAGCATTGTATTCAGAATAAGTTCCTGAAATATCTGCGGTGCCAATTAACCAATGAATGGCTAGCATGACTTATAACCAATTGATTACCATTGTTTATGGATGCAGGGTTAAATCTCGTTTTTTAAAAAACTGTTTCCAGGTATTTCCTCGTTAGTATAGTGGTAAGTATCCCCGCCTGTCACGCGGGAGACCGGGGTTCGATTCCCCGACGGGGAGAGACGATTTTTTACAACTCAGAAATATTATTAAACAACAATATTAAAATAAGATATTACAAAACAGGAATATGTATATACAGTCATTCAAATTCATGCATATGAGACAAAGGCATTTTTTTTGTGAATCAGTTGATCCATCTACACTGCATTGTTATAGCGTTTTGATACCACTTTACTTGCCTTAGCGCCAATATCCCAGAGCATCTTGCGTTTTGTAAGTTGGTGAGCACTTGAGATTCTTTGGTAGAGTGCATTTGCATTGCGAAATGAAGCTTGACGACACTTGAACTGCCATAGCTCAAGGTTATAGAATCCTGGAAGTTGTAGTTTGGGGAGGCATCAGCATTCTTTGGCAGGGATGACTTGAGCCATGGTAGCAAACTGCATTCATACTATACTTCCTTGGTATTACTTTTACTATTCAGGAACCATACAGGAATTTCCAGGCGTCCAGTGATAAGATGAGATAGCAGCAACCACACCTACCTCGAAATAATACTGATTTTATAGGTTAAAAAATAGAAATTATCTAGGAGCTATCCACTTGGAAGTACTGAAATTTCAAAATTAGCTGTTAGATGGGACGAGGTGGCCGAGTGGTTAAGGCGATGGACTGCTAATCCATTGTGCTCTGCACGCGTGGGTTCGAATCCCACCTTCGTCGACATCATTTTTAAAAATCACCAAATCGTTCTCTTGGCATAGTAATTAATTTGTGTGCAGATACAAAATCTGGGTTGGGTTGGAGTGAGTTTTCTGGGCTGTATATAGTCATGTTCCAGAAGCATTTTCTCCTGATATTTCGCCTGCAACTATCGCAGGTGTCCTCAGACGTTGTGAGGTCTATTGGAAACTAGGCAAGTGGTCTTTATACATCTGTGGAATGATATCCAGGGTGGGAGAATTAACCCTTGTCTCTTTGAGGCAGGTGTGAATGTTTCAATTGGACACCTTGATGAGCATTGAATAGCCTTTCAATGTCAAAGTCTGGCTGTTTACTGCCTGGGGGAATCCTTTGTTGGGATGTGTTAGCTGGCCCTGGTTGTTTCATATCTGGAATTCCTCTGTTTTCTGGGTGTTGTTCTTTATTTACTGTCCTGATTTTAGAGTTTTTAAAGGGTTTCTTTCTCTACTTAACTTGAAAGGTTCCGAGTGTACATTTATATTGTAGAATTAAAGTTATTTGCTCCCACTTGAACTGCCATGACTCAATGCTATGAAGTCCTGGAAGATGTAGTTTTACAAGGCAGTGTTAGCCTTCTCTGCCCAAGAGAGCTAGGGCCTCACCAAACTCAAATGATCCCATATCATTGAACCATAGCAACATAAGTGGTGTCAATCCGAATTAATTCAGCAAACACACCCAGAAGGAATGGTGTATCTTCCAACAATGCAAACACATGTTAAGGGATGTATTGGTGTTTTTATGTATTTTAATGGTTTTAACTGTTTACTTTTAACATTTCCAGTGTTTCATCCTCTGGGGATGTTTGACACAGATGCAGGCAAAACATCAGGAGAGAATGCTACTGGAACACAGCCATACAACCCGAAAAACTCACAGCAACCCAATGATTCCAGCAATGAAAGCCTTCAACAACACAATAACAATATTTAATAGTAGTAGTAGTAGCAAGAGGTCACCTATGCTTATAAGAGGTCGATTGTGTTTCCCTTTTCTAGGTTTTTGAACAGCAATTCTTAAAAATAGATACTACATAATCCAAGAAGCAAGGTGTGTAAGTACACAGGTATTTTAGAAACTATTATGTAATCACAATGTCTTTAAAAGTATATATGCGCAGTAACATCTGAGTCTTCATTTGAGAAGAAGCAAAAGCACAGCTGCCCGAGCAGGGACTATGAACCCTGGACCCTCAGATTAAAAGTCTGATGCTCTACCGACTGAGCTACCCGGGCTTCTGTTTGAGAAGGGGTTAGAAAGTATATAGAAAGATGGAATGCAGCCCAGAAAGATGGCACACAGCCAGGTGAGTATTTCAGCGCTTAAACAGCACTGTGTTCCTTTTCTGAGATAATTTTGCTGCATTATAGCCAGAAATTGGTTCCTCGAAAAATGCAAAATCAGCTTGACTCATATTTTAATATAGTTTTTAATATGAGCCCCTCGGCATATTCACAAAGATCCCCCATGTATCTTAAACAAACCTGAACCCAGCATCCTGGTATATGATCTCTGGGCCAAATCTTTTTTTCCTTCTTACTGGGAACTATATCTTCAAGATGGTGAAGTGCTCCTCTTGACCCATGCAATCCACCCAGGAAATACAAGTTTACTGAGCATTGCTAATCACTGACACTGTTCTTTCCATCAGGCCTCATTGTGTGCAATATGACACCTAACCCTCTTTAGTCCTACACATTACTGTATTTTTTTAAACTGCAATTTCCTAGGTCATCTGCTTTTTCTTCTGGAGTTACCTTTCATGAGCACGTGCATGAGTTTTGCCTACACTTTAGTTGCCTGTATATTTGTTAGTTGCATACTGCCGTCAAGTCCACTTCAGTTTATGGCCACTTCTTGGCATCGGGTTTTCTTAGGCAATGAATACTCAGTGATGGCTTGCCATTTCTTTTGTCTGAAATACAGCCTAAAGCACTTGGTGTTTCTTAGGCTGGATCTACACTTCCATATATTCCAGATTATCAAATAAAGTAATCCACATCATCTGCTTTGAACTGGATTATCTGAGTCTACACTGCCATATAATCCAATTCAAAGCAGATAATCTAGGTTTTTAATGGCAGTCTAGAAGAAGCCTAAGGGCCCTTCCACAGAGCTGTATAAAATCCACATTGAAGTGGATTATATGGCAGTGTGGACTCCGATAACCGAGTTCAAACCAGATATTGTGGATTATCTGCCTTGATATTCTGGGTTATATGGTTGTGTGGAAGGGCCGTGAGTGTTCTCCCATTCAAGTATTCACCAGGCTAATTGTTTATTTAGTCTCTAAAACTATATAGGATGTGATGTCTTTAGGGTTTAGGCCTAGGATCTTCTTAAAACCTTTCTAATCTGGATTATATGGCAGTATGGAAGGGACTATAGCCTTCAGGGTCAGCAAGATCTAGGAACACTTAAGATATTTAGGCCCTATGGAAGTTATACCTGGGGCCCAAAAAACAACCACTTAAAATTTCACCTCACTGAAGATGCATCTATACCTGGTCCAGACTAACTTCGGCCCTCCAGTTGTTTTGGACTTCAACTCCCACAATTCGTAACAGCCTACTAGCTGTTAGGAACTGCGGGAGTTGAAGTCCAAAACAATTGGAGGGCCAAAGTTTGCCCATGCCTGATCTATACTATTGAACTGATATACAGGCTGTTTCAAAATGACAAACCCATTGTGAAAACAGTGCATTTTGCGATGGCAATATGTTACAATTACAAAAAAAGTCACAAACGGTTTAAGGAGTTACCAAGTTTTACAAACCATTTTGAGACAGAATTTTAAAAAAATAACTTCACAAAATAAGACGAGTTTGGCTTGAGGTTGTTTGTGTCCTGAGAGGCACCTAGCAGTGTTATTAGTGTCATATGTATTTATATACTGTACCACTCTTTCTCTCGTGAGAGACTCATTTGACACTCTATGCCCCTCTCTTTCAAGTGTCAAAAGTGTTTCATTCATGGGCAGTTCATACTTGCAGAGATAATAGCGAGTTCAAATCAGGCCCATCATTTTGGAACGCCTTGCAGTTTGACTCTTTCTGTTACCATGGCTCAATGCTATGGAACCCTGGGAGTCATAGTTTTACATTTAGCTTTCTCCAAGAATGCAGGTGCTTCACCAAACTACAACTCCCATAGCACTGAGACAATAGTTCAAGTGGAGCGAAACTGCATTCATTCATTCCTTAAGGATTTTAACTGTTAGTTTTAAAGTTAATACAATTGAGGTTTGATTCTATTTTAATGTTTGGATATTTTTGCATTTTAAATAGTATAGAAATGCTTTTAAAGTTAAGCTGCTTTGGGTTTCCTTTGTGGAGAGAAAAAGCAGAGTATAAATAATAATATTAATTAATCATCATCATCATAAATTCAAGATGCACTCCCCAGTGTACCTTTCAGAAACAAATAGAAATATTAGAACAGGTATGGCACCCAGCTCTTGCAAGGGAAGTTGTTAAAAGAGCTTTCACATATCAGAGGAACTTCCTCGCACTGTTTACAAACGTTGCCGGTTTGTAATTTGACAACACCCATTGGTTCATTTTTCCCCCTCAAAGAGCCGTTGCCTCACGCCATTGGTTGGAGAGCTTGGAGGCCTGTCCAATGGGAAAGAAGAAACTGGAGTTCCGTTAAATTAACCTACATTCCAGCTTTTCAAACCCCCAGCCAATCGCGTTCTCAGCTTGAGTGGTCAACCAATCACGTTCTCAGCTGGCTAGATATGCTAATTAGAGGATGCGGCTATAAATATAAAACGCAGCCGCCGTTCCCTTTCAAAACTGATTCGCCACCATGCCTGATCCAGCGAAGTCCGCGCCTGCTGCCAAGAAGGGGTCGAAGAAGGCGGTGACCAAGACCCAGAAGAAGGGGGACAAGAAGCGCAGAAAGAGCCGCAAGGAGAGCTACTCCATCTACGTCTACAAGGTGCTGAAGCAGGTGCACCCCGACACCGGCATCTCCTCCAAGGCCATGAGCATCATGAACTCCTTCGTGAATGACATCTTCGAGCGCATCGCCGGGGAGGCCTCCCGCCTGGCGCACTACAACAAGCGCTCCACCATCACCTCTCGCGAGATCCAGACCGCCGTCCGCCTCCTGCTTCCCGGGGAGCTGGCCAAGCACGCCGTCTCCGAGGGCACCAAGGCCGTCACCAAGTACACCAGCTCCAAGTAGGGACCCCGTCCATCCAAACGCTCCCTAAATGAACCCAAAGGCTCTTTTCAGAGCCACCTAACTTTTCAAAAAAAGTTGCTCAGATCACTCGTTCTCTTGAAAGGATGCTAACACTTTCATATGCAATGCTTTGTTTTCCACAAACAAGTACAATGACCCATATTCATAATGGGAAACTAATGTATTAAGATAACGGCGTCTTTTTCTTTGCCCACAAGTTTTGCAAACTAAATAATGGGCGCGAGTGGCCGGTTAGCTCAGTTGGTTAGAGCGTGGTGCTAATAACGCCAAGGTCGCGGGTTCGATCCCCGTACGGGCCAACTGATATTTTCTTGTTTTTTTCTTTATATTGTTGCTCCGCCCTCACTGCTTCTTAGCTCCCAACTGATTGACTGAACAGATTTCATTCAGAATTTCGAATATACAGTAGAGTCTCATTTATCCAACATTCGCTTATCCAACGTTCCGGATTATCCAACGCATTTTTGTAGTCAATGTTTTCAAAGCATTGTGATATTTTGGTGCTAAATTCGTAAATACAGTAATTACTACATAGCATTAACGTGTAATGAACTACTTTTTCTGTCAGATTTGTTGTATAACATGATGTTTTGGTGCTTAATTTGTAAAATCATAACCTATTTTGATGTTTAATAGGCTTTTTCTTAATCTCTCCTTATCATCCAACATATTTGCTTATCCAACGTTCTGCCGGCCTGTTTATGTTGGATAAGTGAGACTCTACTGTATAAGTACAAGATTCATTGTGTTAATTCATTATCTCTAAAACTAACTAACATAAAACAGGCTAGCAAAATCTCAACTGTCTCTGTCTGAGATGCTACTGCCATTCACTGCATTTCTCCCGCAATTTCAACAAAAAGGACGAAACCATGAAAATGAACACAATATGACTACTAGTATTAAAAAGAACTCTAAAACCAGGACAGTAAATAAAGAACAACACTCAGAAGACGGGAATTCCTGACAAAAAACAATCAGGGCCAGCTAACACCTCCCAACAAAGGATTCCCCAGGCAGGAAGCAGCCAGGCTTTGAAGCTGAAATGCTCTTCAATGCTAATCAATGTGGCCAGCTACAACTTCTGAGGATGCCATAGATGCAGGGGAAACGTCAGGAAAGAATGCTTCTGGAACATGGCCATACAGCCCAGAAAACTCACAGCAGCCCATTGTCACAAGAGATTTAATCTAGGGTAAGATTATTTAGTGACTTGGGCCTCACCTACACTATATAGTTGGTGTGGATTCATATAATGCAAATTAAATTCCCACTTTTTTTCCTTTTGTTCCATTGAAAGTATTTAATACTGATTAAATTATCACCATAAGGGAACGTCCTCAGACAAAGCACTGGAAGGTCTAGTTGCTCATTGTTAGGGACAAGTGGGGGCCCTTCCAGACAGGCCCTATATCCCAGGATCTGATTCCATGTTTTCTGCTTTAAACTGGATTATATGAGTCCCCACTGCCAGATAATCTGGGATAAACAGAAAACCTGGGATCAGA
>NC_085846.1:9652843-9820343 GCF_035594765.1 Anolis carolinensis
ATTAAAATGTTTTTAATGCTTTGCCTTAGGGTTTTAAATGTTGCTTATGTTTATGTTTAATGGTTTTCATTATTTTAATTTATAGTTATATGTTACTGTTTATTTATGATTTTTTTACTATTGTATGTATGTTGCCATTGAATTTTTCCATTAATATGTTGTAAACTGCCTTGAGTCCCCCTTGAGGTCAGAAAGGCCATATATAAATATAAAGTAAAGGTAAAGGTTTTCCCTGACATTAAGTCCAGTCGTGTCTGACTCTGGTGGTTGGTGCTCATCTCCATTTCTAAGCCGAAGAGCCGGTGTTGTCCATAGATGCCTCCAAGGTCATGTGGCCGGCATGAGTGCATGGAGTGCTGTTATTTACTATACAAATATAGTAAATAAATAAATAAGATCTTCTTAGATCCCATCTACGCCGACCCTTTAATGCAGTTCAAAGCAAGCTGCAAACTTTAGCAACCAGACAAGAAAACAAATGTGATTAAAAAGCCCTTAATGCACACCAGTACACTGTTTTGGAGAAGGATACATCTACACCTGGCATGGGCAAACTTCAGCCCTCCAGGTGCTTTGAACTTCAACTCCCACCATTCTTAACAGTTAGGAATGGTGGGAGTTGACGTCCAAATCACCCGGAGGGCAGAAGTTTGCCCATGCCTGACCTACACTGTAAAATGAATGCATTTTGACCACACTTTAACTGCCCTGGCTTCATAGTATGAAATTCTTGGAGTTGTAGTTTGGGGAGGCACCAGCACTCTTTGGCAGAGAAGAGGAAAGACCTTGTAGAACTACAACTCCCAGGCTCCCAGAGCATCAAGCCATGACAGTGAAAGTGGTGTCAAACTGCATTCATTTTATGATATAGAAGATGCACCTTTTGTGATTTGTGTGTTTAATATTCGTTCTAACAGTGGAATTCTAGTTCTTTCTCTTCTCCTGGCATTTTATGCTTTCGGAAACTGGGTGGTACAAATATTTTTGTAATTTTGTTTTTAAATGCTCGCTTTGATTTCTTGGGAGCAAGGAGAGGAAATGAATTTGGGTCAGGAATAAACATACCTCTGGTCCTGGAAAGAACTACTTCAAGGGGTAGCGTGGCCGAGCGGTCTAAGGCGCTGGATTAAGGCTCCAGTCTCTCCGGGGGCGTGGGTTCGAATCCCACCGCTGCCAACCAATAATTTTCCTCACCTGATTTAAATAATCACTTTCAGCAAAAATGTTCGATCCTCTCCTGAACTTTTCCTAGATAAGCCCCATGATTTCCAACAAAACATTTCTGCAATTCAGCCGTGATCTGTCACTGTATATCTATTTTCTCAAACAGGGAAGAAGAAATGCCTTTTGAGTGAACGGCAGCCCTCTACACCTCTGTGGGAATATGACTCACTAAACTCCATGCTATGCCCTTGACGAAACACACTGTATGAATCATACAATGGCATCGCTAAAATGAATAATAATAATAATAATAATAATAATAATAATAATAATAATAATAGGAAATTTACCCAGGGCACATCTACACTAAATAATTAATCCAGTTTGATACCGCTTTAACTGCCGTGGCTCATTGCTATGGTATGTGGGAGCTATAGCTTGATGAGAGAACAGCCCTCTTTGACAGAGAAGGCTAAAGACCTGTAAAACTACAACTCCCAGGATTGCATAGCAAAAAGCAAGTTCAAGTGATGTCAATCTCCCTTCATTCTACAGTGCGGATGCACCCCAAGTTGTGTTGGCAATTAAGCCTAATTTGCATTATATGTATCTGCCCTCAAGTTGTTGGTGGTAGTGGGCTTATTTTGTCTCTATCACTGTTTCCAAACTATGTCCTGAAAATATTTTGCAAAATGTTTCAGTTTCTATCTTGCATGCGGTGGTCACCAAGTCTCTGTGGCGCAATCGGTTAGCGCGTTCGGCTGTTAACCGAAAGGTTGGTGGTTCGAGCCCACCCAGGGACGCGTAGTTTTGATACCGGTTTTAATATAGCCAATTCGCTAAAACAGGTGATGAAAGAGTCGTGAGAAAGTCATCCAGATTAAACTGGAATTAAATGAAGTTTACATCCGAAAGTTAAGATATCCTATAATAATTGGCATTATTTTTATAAGTGTACGAATTCTTTTCAAACACGATTGCCCATAAAATAGTGAGGTGAAGCCTGCCAGGTTATGGGGAACATATATACATATAATCCAAGGATTATTGGAAATGCATCCACTCTGCCTTTAAGACGAAGGAAAAATATTGGCAGCGGTGGGATTCGAACCCACGCCCCCGAAGAGACTGGAGCCTTAATCCAGCGCCTTAGACCGCTCGGCCACGCTACCTGATGACAGTACCTATTTCCAGCTGTGTCAATGCAAACAAGGAGAAGGAAATTTCTGTGAAATTGAAGTTATATTACAAAGAGGTTCGTTTTGAAAGGAAATAAGCTCAGGATTAGATAGGCTAGAACTATGACAGTTAAAGCTGGATTCGATCGGTTGGAGCTTTGGCAGTTAAAGATGGCAGATGAGTGACTTCCAAATTAATTTGTCTGGTTCTGTCCTGGATTTCATTTTGCATCTTATAAAGGAGCTATTTAAAGTGCAAAACTTTATCCCCAAGTCGGTTTATCAGTTAGGATAGCTATTAAAGAAGAAAGATTTAAAGAACAAGTCAAGGGTTGTAGTGTGGGGTTTTATGTTTAAAATTGGTGTATATGGTGTTGTTTTTAAGCAATGTTCACCACGTTGAGTTCCTTTAAGAGATAGAAATACATCTATACACATAATAAAAGTAAAAATATGTATGTATGTGTGAGGCTGGGGTGTCCACTTACACAGACAAGCTTCCACTTCCATGAATAGCTATAGCTCTCACTACGCAGGAGACATCAATGGCCCTCCTTCCAATTACATTGCAGGTTATAGCAAGCACCATGAACATGTACAACTGCTGCCAATGTCTTCCACAAACACAAGACTGCCCGCCCCCTGCCCCCAAGTGAAGGTTTTCATATGAGGACAATGTTATGTGTTTCCTCCACCACAGATATCCCAGTGTTTCTTAGTCTCTCAATTGGTGTGGAATTTGCATGATCCCGCCCACTGCCTCTCCCTTAACCCTTTCCTACTCTTTTCTATGGTGCACAGCAAATATAGTAGAATTGATCAGCAACTGAACATACTGGAAGGGTTTGGGGAACTGAATCAACATGGTGGAAGTTGTAGTTCACCCTGCACCAAGACAGAGCACTGTGACCCTCACCAAATATGGACCTGGACCTAACTTGATACAGTATATAGAACCCCCATGATCAATAAAAATACTGGGGGCGTTGGGGGGAATCCACCTTGATTTGGGGAAGTTGTAGTTCACCTACATCTAGAGAGCACCCTGAACTCAAACAATGATGCACTCATGCCTGATATGCCCAAATTTGAATACTGAAGGGGTCTGGGAGGCATAGATCTCGAATTCTGGGAGCTGTAGTTCACCTACAACCAGAGAAACTATGAACCCCACTGATGATGGACCTGGATCACACTTGCCACACAAAACCATTATGACCACTGAACATATTGGAGGGGTTTGGAGGGAACTGATCTTCATTTCTAGGAGCTGTAGTTCATTGACATCCAGAGACACTGTGACCATCACCGATGATGGATCTGGACCAAACTTGGCACACAGAACCCACATGGCCAATTAAACCTACTGGGGGGGGGGGGATTTAGAGGGATTGACCCACCATGATGAGAGCTGTAGTTCACCCTACAGCCAGAGAGCACACTGAACCCCACCAATGATGCCTCTAGAGCAAACTTTCCCAACATGACAAACTTTAACTATTGATGGAGTAAGTAAGTAACTGATGTTAACCTGGCATGATGTGAGTTATAGTGCACCCACAAACTTATGCTTTTTGTAAATGTTTAAAAAATGACTTTTTCAAATAACCTGGGCAATGCCGGGTGCCCAAGCTAGTATAGAATAAGAATAACAACAATAATTGCAATTGTATTTCACCAGGGGCTAGTAATTGTTGCATACTGATTCTGTATTCAAATGCGTAGCAGCTCCTGTAGGATCTGTAGTTTGCTGAGGCACCAGCACTCTTTGGCAGAGAAGGCAAAAGACCTCGGAAAACTACAACTCCCAGAATTCCACAGCACTGAGCCAGGGCAGTTAAAGTGGTGTCAAACTGCATTAATTTTACTAATGCAACTTAAATGACAGTAATATATTTTTTTCTTTCAATGTAGAGAAAGAATTGCAAACTAAAAAGCTTGCGCCCAACGTGGGGCTCGAACCCACGACCCTGAGATTAAGAGTCTCATGCTCTACCGACTGAGCTAGCCGGGCTGTTGTAACCACGCCTTAGCTTACTTCTTAAAAGCTTGCCCTGCACACTCATAAAGTTCCTGTTTGGTTTCTTAATCATTTTTTCGCCTTCTTCCAACCAAAGATCTCTCCCTTCTTCCAACCACCATTCATGGATTCTCTGATAATTCCTTCTTAATGAATATAATAACTAACTTGTCTGGATGGGAGAATTCCAAGAGACTATGTAATTTCCAAGTTACTGAACACGACACGAAAAGAAGCTGCTTTGCCTAGGTATGTCTTTTTATTTTTTTTAAATGGAAGTGGTGTTTATAAACATATACTTTATAAAGATATTTATAATATTGTGTCTGTCATACTTTATTGCCAGGCACAGTATTAAAAGACTTAATGAGTAATAAATCCCTGTTAGTGTTGGTCTTAATTGATATGAAGTGTGACTTTGGGAAGGAAGGAAGAAAAAGAGCACTTGGCAGCGGTGGGATTCGAACCCACGCCTCCGGAGAGACTGGAGCCTAAATCCAGCGCCTTAGACCGCTCGGCCACACTACCTTACACTTGGTTCCTTCCTTCCCTGACTTCCTACTGTTCAGTTCTGATTCCATATTCTGATTTACTGTATTTCTTTCATTGTGTTTCCATGCTCCCAGGAGAAGATCAGGCACAAGAGAGCAGTACACTGAAACAAACACATTAAAATGTCTTTCTTCTATTCCAGATATATGGCAGATAAATAAACCTGTTTCTTCTTCCTGAGTATACCTCTTCAACGGGAATTCCAGCACAAAGCACAGTACTATGGTCTGATGGGCAGACCATAGGGGCATCTACACTGTAATGCTAATTAATGCAGCTTGGCACCACTTTAACTGTGATGGCTCAATGCTGCAGAATCCTGGGAGTTATAGTTTTTGCTAAGGGTCTTTATACGCTACTTATCATGGGAGTTGCAATTTGTAGTTTTTGTCATGGTTTGCAAGAATACTATATGTGTGTTAACTGGAAAATCAAATGCATGAAGCCGATTGGCTCAGTTTGCAAGGACCTGGGAATTAGTTTGTAACTGTTAGTATCCTGCTGCTGGAGAACCAGTTTGAACAGGTTTCTCTCTGTGTGAAAGAGTCTTCTGAGTACTGGCTGAAAAGAAGATGGCTCCATACTCAGAGAGGCCTGACTATTTCCGTGGCCTTATTTGCTGCTGATCTTCACTGAAGCAGATTTATGGACTAAGAAAGGATTGCTTATAACTGCTGATTTCTGTAAGTAAATAGAGGGACTACTGTATATAGTATTGTTCTGTTGATCTCTTGGAATCAGTAAAAGTTCCTGTGTTGTTTGTTCTGCAAAGCTGAGTGGTGCATTATTCTGCAGGGTGTCTCTGGGCTCATGGGGACATCTATCATCTACAAACCCCAACAGTTTTTACCATATCTGCCAAAAGAGTCCTCAAACTACAAATCCCAGTATGGAAATTAAAGTGGGGTTAAACTGCATTAATGCTGCTTTGCAGATGCACCCTAACAGGGGTTGAAACCGTCATGATGCAATCCCCTAAAAATGAAAGCATTCGCCTGAACAGGGACTTGAACCCTGGACCCTCAGATTAAAAGTCTGATGCTCTACCGACTGAGCTATCCAGGCTGCTGGAAATTCCTCTTGGCAGCATTTGTTTCATGCTCCAAAAGTAACACCCTCTTAACAAATGTTGCCTTTGCACATTTACTGCAGCCCTTTTTTTCTCTCTCCAGCAAAGAAATCGTCACAAATCATCAAGTTCACAACAAATGCCCCAGGAATCTGTACAGTATTTACATAATGTATTTACCTGAGAAAGAGTTGGCAAATGGTTTTGGGCTAATTGAAAGCCTTTTAGGTTTACATTTGCTATAGAATTTGCAGCAGGCTTTTAGAGTCTATAGCAATCTATAGCAGAAATCGAGGAGTATGCAAATTTGTCACAATAGGAAAGTGCCAATGCCTATATAATATAGACCACGCATGGGCAAATTTGGGCCCTCTCTTCAGATGTTTTGGACTTCAACTCTCATAATTCCTAGTTACAAAATCCATACAACATTGTTTGTGATTACTGTGAATTCGAACAGTATAACTAGTTTAATATTCAAATTATTCACTGAACTTGTTTATTTTCTATTTTGTATATAAGTGAGCTATTTGTGTTGATTTTGGGGTTCCCCCCAGATTTTGTAATATCTGTATTTGCCTATGAGATATCTTGGCGATTGGATCCAAGCCAAAACATTAAATTTATGTATGTTTTGATGGCACAGCAGGTTAAACCGCTGAGCTGCTGAACTCACTGACCGAAAGATCGGCGGTTCAAATCCGGAGACCTGGGTGAGCTCCTGCTGTCAGCCCTAGCTTCTGCCAACCTAGCAGTTCAAAAACATGCAAATGTGAGTAGATCAATAGGTACCGCTCCAGCATGAAGGTAACAGCACTCCATGCAATCATGTCGGCCACATGATCTTGGAGGTGTCTACGGACAATAACGGCTCTTCGGCTTAGAAATTGAGATGAGCAACAACTCCCAGAGTCGGACATGACTAGACTTACCTTTACCTAGGTTTCTCATACACATATCAAGTAATCTTATGCTGTATTTTGAATATTTGTGTGCTCCAGACAAGTTTGTATACATTGATACATTCAGAAAGCAAAGGTGTCACTGTGTCAATCATCACCCATGTGGACAAATTCAAATTCCCGGATGACAGATGCCCAGCCTGTATTAGGGACATTTGTTATTATGGTCATTGTGGCTGGGATTGAAGATGCTTCCTGGGGTTTGAATGCATGTGCATCTTAATGGTGTAGTACCACATTTTAAAAAAGAGGTAAGGATGAAATGAGGCATGAAAGAGGCAATTAGATGAATAGAATTTGCTTTTTTCCTAAAAATTTTGTGGTCTCAAAAAAATTATCTGCCATCTCCCCGTCGGGGAATCGAACCCCGGTCTCCCGCGTGACAGGCGGGGATACTTACCACTATACTAACGAGGAGCTGCTGATTTGATCTGTTTTCAGAAGAACAGTGAAGTGTGCAGTTTACCTTATGGGAGGCATTTCTCTGCTGGCCATTGTAGTGCATCTACACTGCAGAATTAATACAGTTTGACACCCATTGAATTGCCATGCCTCAATGCTATGGGATCCTGCCATCTGTAGTTCGGCATCAGCACTTTTTGGCAGAGGAGACAAAAGACCCATGGCAATGAGCTGTGGTAGTTCAAGTAGTGTCGATTTGCATTAATTCTGCAGTGTAGATGCACCCATGGTGGTGATTTCAAAACATCTTCCCCCAGATTTCCATTTCCTAGGGTGGGGATGGTTTCAGGCTATGTCATGCTCAGTGACAATCATATAATCCTAGAGCTGGAAGGGACCACAAAGATCATCCAGTCCAACTCCCTTCTGCTATGCAAGAATGCACAATCAAAGCACTCAATTTATGGACACCCACATGATTTTGTAGACCACCCTATTAAATGACTTCTTTACTTGGTTGTAATTTCATAGGCAAGGAATATTCAGAGATGGTTTGCCATTGCCTTCTTTGGAAACGCATCCTTCCAGCCCCTAGTGTTATTTTGCAGTCGCCCATCCAAATACTAATCAGGGCTGACCCTGCTTAGCAACTTGAATCAGGGGGTGCCTTTTAAGAAAACAATGTGTTCCCCAACCAAAAAAAAAAGTATTCTGCGTTGGCCGGGAATCGAACCCGGGTCAACTGCTTGGAAGGCAGCTATGCTCACCACTATACCACCAACGCTCACATGCACAGAGTTTAAATAATCCAGGTTTCTAGTCCTCAGTGAGCACACTAGGTCAAATATTCCCAAATGGAAAATAAATTCTTTGTATCTTTTTAAAAGAACTCCCAGATCAGTTATTGCAGATTGGGTTGCTATGCGTTTTCCAGGCTGTATGGCCATCTTCCAGAAGCATTCTCTCCTGACATTTCACCCACATCTATGGCAGCCATCCTCAAAGGTTCTTAGGTCTGTTGGAAACTAGGCAAGTGGGGTTGATATATCTGTGGAATGTCCAGGGCGGGAGAAAGAACTCGTGTCTGTTTGAGGCAAGTGTAAATGTTGCAATTGACCATCTTGATTAGCATTGAATGGCCTCGTAGTTTCAAAGCCTGACTGCTTCCTGCCTGGGAGAATCCTTTGTTAGGAGGTGTTAACTGGTCCTAAGTGGTCAATGATGTGTGCAGAGGCTGAAGTTTGTGTTGAACAAACAACAACAAAGACTTATTTTCTAGGTTTGAGTGTTGGATTAAGAATATAGACATCAGGGTTTAAATCCCTGCCGGTAGGCTGTTAGGAATTGTGGGAGTTGAAGTCCAAAACACCTGGAGGGAGGGCCCAAGTTTCCCGTGCCTGATCTATACCAAAGAAAGATGCTGATGGTTATCTGTTTCCATAACAACATACATTGCAAAAGATTACTGCGAGTGGTAGTCGTGGCCGAGTGGTTAAGGCGATGGACTAGAAATCCATTGGGGTCTCCCCGCGCAGGTTCGAATCCTGCCGACTACGATTAGTTTTTTTAATTGTAATTTAATTTTTGTTAAGATTTCCCAAAAAAATAGGAAATTCTGGGTCTTCATTAAAGTAATAGCCAGTTATGTCTCGAAACCAAAGTCCTCAAATGTAGTGGGACTAGGCTTTCTCCTCATTTTTTTTAATAAATAAGGACTACTAAGGATTTCCCAAAATCTATCAAATTTACAATCAACCATGGTCAATCGTGAGAGATTCAGACCTGTGCAATGTTGTTAGAATAAAACAGTGTAATCTATTGGATTTGCAAAGAGCTCTTGATATCATCACTAATGATCCCAAAAATATGCATGCCATTTAGGCTAAAGGAGCCTAGGGCTCCTGAATAGCTATGTATTACAGTGGATTTGCACTGTAGAGTTAATGCAGTCTGACACATTCCATGCTTTGGGATAATGGGAGTTGTAGTTTTACAAGGTCTTTAGCCTTCTCTGCCAAATATTGCTGGTCTCTCAGCAAACTAAAGCTCCCAGGAATGCAACTTCCCGTTGTGTGTGTGTGTGTGTGTTTTTTTTTCTATTCAAACGAGGCATCAAAAGGAATATCTGGGGACAAAATGGTAAAATGTTTTCATAGACCACTACAGAGATATGATAGAGAAAACTTCAAAAATGTGTTGGTGGTCTTTCCAAGGCAGTCAGGATGGCCGAGCGGTCTAAGGCGCTGCGTTCAGGTCGCAGTCTCCTCTGGAGGCGTGGGTTCGAATCCCACTCCTGACAGCTTCAACATTTTCTTTCTCATGCCTTTTAGGATGAATCTACTACACTATAGAATTAATGTAGTTTGATCCCGTTTTCACTCAATAGTTCTAAAAACTCCTTGGAGTTGTAGTTTAGTGAGGCACTGGCACTCTTTGGTAGAGACGGGTCTTGTAAAACTACAGCTCCCAAGGGTCCTCAGCATTGAGCCATGGCAATCCAAGTGGTGTCTTAAACTGCATTAATTCTACAATGTAGATGCACTTCTAGCGTCAAACAATATCTTGGGATTGTTCAGACTATTAGAGAAAACCAGACTATCAAAGCCATATAACAATAAGAAAGAAGATTATTATTATTATTATTATTATTATTATTTTATTATGACACAGCAAACAAAATATTGTAGACATGCTGGATTTCGTATCACAAGTCGAACACTTCCCAAGTGTCTAGGACTGTGTGATGTATTTTCGAATGATGCGTGCAGATCCCATTATTATTATTATTATTATTTATGGAATATGGCCATACAGCATACAACAACCCTGAAAGCCTTTGACAACATATTATTATTGTTTATTTAAACTCTGCTTTTTCTCTCCACAAAGGAGTGTGTTTGAAGTGCACTTATACTGCAGAATGAATAGAGTTTGAAACCACCTTAACAGCTATGAAATCATGGGAGTTGTAGTTTCAAATGATCTTTAGCCTTTTCTTCCACAAGAGTACTGGTGTTGTGGGCAAGTGGGCTTATTAGAAAAAGACCCTCCCCATAAAAGTATAGCAGAATAACTTATTAGTGGCAGTGTGACCCAGTACCAGTAGCCAAAAGCGATTCAAGAACAAAAATACACAGACCATTGATTCTTTTTTAGCACTTTACAATTCTGAGATCAAATACTGCTGTTTTATCTACAGCAATTGTTGTATTTGTTTTTACCGGGGAGTACTGTGAATTTATGATGTTGTGTTGACTGTTTATTGCCTATGTTTTGTTCTGCACTTGTTGTATTATGTATTTTGTGTCACACCTTGAGTGTTTTGTGAGCTACCCTGAGTCCCGCTGGGAGAAGGTGGCGGGATATAAATAAAGTTTTTATTATTATTGATATAATAAATCTTCCATAGGAGGCTTTTCTTTATAGCAAAATAATACGGTTGCATTATTTACTAAAACAAGGTTCGCATAACAGAAATTAAGATATTTATACTTCCTTCTTTGCTTCCATGCTAGGCTTCTTTCTTGTGTAGATAAACAGCTTCGCTCTCACAGAGCCTTCTCTCACATTGAATTATTATTATTATTATTATTATTATTATTATTATTATTATTATTATTTATTTATATACCACCCTATCTCCCGGATGGGATTCAGGGCAGTTTCCAATCATAAAAACAACACATACATTACATAGCAGCATAATAACACATTATTAAACAAGGTAAAACAATACAATTATATAGCAACTAGCTGTGCCCGGCCACACCTTGCTGTGGCGTTGTCTGGTGGTGTTGGTGAGAAATTATTGAGGTAGTAGTGGTATTGAATGTCTGTTGTATGGTTGTCTTTATGTTTAGTATGCATTTGGTTGGGGTCTCTCCAAACTCTTGTGCCTGTCCCCTGGGCTGAGTAGGTTTCTAGGAGACCAAGTGGGTGGAACTTAGCCTTCTAACTGGCAGCAATTGGATAAAAACAATTATTCCTCTCCCTCTAATTAGGACTTTATTTTTCTTTTCTTTTTGTTGTATCAACCTAGAGCCGTGGATGATGGGTTGTGTTGTCAAATTTTGAGGTTGGGGGGCCTGTAGTTTTGTTGTTTTGTCCGCTGCCCTGATGCCATCATTCTTTTATATATATAGATAATTAACACTTACACAACCTGATCAAGGGGACGGGAACCATAAACCTAATATATTAAAGTGTATCATTTCAGACTAAATAAATCTTGTGCAATATATTCAACTTATATTGAACTTACATAGGAGATTCAAACAATAGTTTTACACACAGCAGCCTTCACACTGGAGCTTCTCTCACCAAGCTACAACTCCTAGGATTCCATAGCTTTGAACTATGGCAGTTAAAGCGGTATCAAACCGCATTTACCATGTAGATAGATAATATACCCTTTATCAGCCGCAGAGCACAAGCAGATAGTCAGTGAATTTGCTGACAGCTCACTTTAGAAATTCAACAATTTAACAAATAGATTTTATTCTAAGCAATGTAAAAAGAGTTAGATTTTTCTCCCCTTTATAGTTTATAATTTATAATCCAAATATTAAAATACAATTTAAAAACACAGTCCCAGCCAGAAACTGAAACCACACAAGGGAAACTGCACAGTGGTCGTGTGAACGGCAGCTCCAGTGGCGCAATCGGTTAGCGCGCGGTACTTATACAGCAGTACTAGTGAAAGCAATGCCGAGGTTGTGAGTTCGAGCCTCACCTGGAGCACTAGTTTTGCTCCTCCAATTCAGACCTCAACTCTTGTCTGAACTTTATTAAATGATAAATTGGGAGGTCTGCATTTATTTCGGCTCCACAGTTAAGAAGCTTGGGAAAAGAAAACTTTTTTTAAAAGTCACCATCCTGTTTGGATATCAGTATTCGAAGGGATCTTGTAACACCTTTGGAGTGAAAGTTTTTGTGCACTTAGTCCACTTCCTAGCTTTTGTGCACTTGGCCCAAGTTGTTGTATGTTTTGACAACTGATTGTTTTTGCATACATGTTGGAAACTGCCCTGAGTCCTCTCAAGGAGATAGAGCGGTATATAAATAAAGTTTTTTTAATTATTATTATTATTCCTTAGATGCATGAGTCAACAGGGCGTTTACATTATTTATTATTACTGTTAACTGCCATCAATGCTATTATGGGATCCTGGGAGCTGTAGTTTGGTGAGGCGCCTGTTCTCTTTGGCTTGTGAAACTACCGCCAGTCCTTTTTGGATAAAACCCTTGTGAAACTACAACTCCCAGGGCTCCATAACATGGAGCTAGGGCAGTTCAAGGGGGTGTCAAAATGCATTCATTCTGCAGTGTAGAACTGTAGATGCAGCCTCGGTTAATGTCAAGGATATTACAAGGTCCTTTTCAATACTTTACATTATGATTTTGGAGGAAATGTGTTTGATGGACTCAGGCAATGAAGGAAGTTTGAGAAATGTGGACATCAATCAAAGTACCATCCCTGCTTTCTTCGTTCTATGGGAGCTCATTGGAGCAGCTTTCCCAGTCCTGGCGTTGGTGGTATAGTGGTGAGCATAGCTGCCTTCCAAGCAGTTGACCCGGGTTCGATTCCCGGCCAACGCAGAATATTTTTTTTTCCAGCTTGCTTTTATTTATTTCTCTTCTCTCTGCATTTAAAACAATCGTGCATATTTTAAAATATATCTTACAGCTCTAAGAAGAAATATATTTCAGGAATCACAGTTCCGACCCATAACAAACTTAACCTGTATCGTCCTGAGATTAGTCCCATCTATGTTTATAGTTGTTATTAATTATCAAGTCGATTTTAATATATGGCATAAATGAGACACCTCCAACTCTCACCAGGGCCATGTGCTTTTATTTGCTTGCTTATTGGAAGATTTTTTCCCCATAGCATTGATCCATGACCAGATAAAGTTATGTGAAACTGTATTAATTCTACAGTGTAGTTGCATCCTATGATTCTATTAATTCTGTACTAGATCAGGTACAAGGCACGATGCGAGGAGATTGCATCTTTCGTCTACAATGTATGTCATTTCCATAGAACTCCTCTCTTTACCTCCTTGTGATGTACGTCATTGGAAAAGAAAAAAAAAACCATTTGGCCCGTACGGGGATCGAACCCGCGACCTTGGCGTTATTAGCACCACGCTCTAACCAACTGAGCTAACCGGCCAACTGTTGTGACTTAAAAGTTGGCTGTCCCTCCATCTGAAATACTCCCATTACTAGCTTCTGTGTTCAAAAGAAACACAAGAGGGCGCATAATGATCAGAAATCAGACCTTCAGAATTACTGGGCTGCTGTGAGTTTTTCGGACTGTATAGCTATGCTCCAGAAGCATTCTCTCCTGACGTTTCGCCCACATCTATGGCAGGCATCCTCAGAGGTTGTGAGCTCTGTTGAAAACTAGGCAAGTGGGGTTGATATATCTGCGGAGTGTGCAGGGTGGGAGAAATAACTCTTGTCTGTTTAAGGGTGCAATTGGCCTCCCTCGATTAGCATGGAATAGCCTTGCAGCTTCAAGACCTGCTGTTTCCTGCCTGGGGGAATCCTTTGTTGGGAGGTGTTAACTGTCCCTGATTGTTTCTTGTCTGGAATTAATCTGTTTTCTGAGTGTTGTTCTTTATTTGCTGTCCTGATTTTGGAGTGTTTTTAAAATAATAATAATAATAACTTTATTTAGATACCACTCTATCTTCCCAAAAGGACTCAGGGCGGTTTCCAACATAGGTAAAGCATTCAGTTACCAGCACAAAACATACAACACAACCATAATAAAACATAAACATAATTACTCTTAACACAACATACTCATGTAGAATTAAAACCCAATACAAATGCTAATCCATTGGGTGAGATTCAACTACCAATGGACAAGATTCCAGGATCTGGGCAATTCTGAAAGGCTGGGCCAAGGTAGGTACAATGTAGCATAGGGATGGGAGATAAAGTGCAAAACTGGTGGCCAGGATAGAGCCTGGGTTTCTCAATCTCAAGGCCTTTTGAGCAGCTATAAGAGGGTTAAACTAGTGCAATGCTGTATCGCAGGGCCGGGAAAGTGGGCAAAGTGCAAGCAGGGGCCTAGCCAAAGGCCAGGGTAGGATTTGAAGCTAACCATTTTCAAAGGCCTGTTGGGACCCTCAGGTTTTCAGGTCCCTGTGGAAGGAGGATATTCACAGGGCTTGCCGTATCGCCTTGGGGAGGGCATTCCAAAGGCAGGAAAAGCACTTGGGATGGTGGTGGGAGCAAGAGGAGGGCCTTCCTGGAGGATCTAAGTATGTCCATGCTGGTACATAGGGGGAGATGCGATCGCGGAGATAGGTGGAGCCCAATCTGTTTAGGGCTTTATAGATCATTGCCTGCAATATTGGTAGCAAAATTTTGTTCATTTTCATGAATTCCTCTTTGCTGTTGAAATTGTCCCCATGCTTGTGGATTTCAGTGGCTTCTCTATGTAGTCTGAGATGGTGGACAACACCATAAACAACATGAAACCTGCTCACTAAAATCCTAGATTAGTTGAACTGGAAATGATTATCACTGGAGCAATCCTGAGAAATTTACCTTAGTGAAGCACAAGCCCTACTTATTTATTTAGCGACATTTATATCTCACCCTGAAGGGAACTCAGTGCAGCTTACAAGTTATATGTACATACAATATAGCGTAATATAATAATTATATATTACTATATTGTACTATATCACTATATTGTAATATTATTAGTAATATTACATGTAATATAAATATACCATTATAATAGTGTATTATTATTATATTGTATTACATTATAATATTATTATATACATATACAATATATTATTAGTGTAGCATAATAGGATTATTATATACTATTATAGTTATATTGACACAGGAGACATGGTGGACTGATGTCTTCCTGTTCCCTTCTTCATTCTGGCTCAGAATTTGGCAGAGCAGACCTTGCAGAACTACAGACCTCAGGACTCCATAACATACAGACATGACAGTCTAATTGGGTGTTAAAACTAAAGTAGAGTCTCACTTATCCAACATTCGCTTATCCAACGTTCTGGATTATCCAACTTATTTTTGTAGTCAATGTTTTCAATACATCATGATATTTTGGTGCTAAATTCGTAAATACAGTAATTACTACGTAGCATTACTGCATACTGAACTACTTTTTCTGCCAAATTTGTTGTATAACATGATGTTTTGGTGCTTAATTTATAAAATCATAACCTAATTTGACGTTTAATAGGCTTCTCCTTAATCTCTCCTTGCTATCCAACATATTCGCTTATCCAACGTTCTGCCGGCCCGTTTATGTTGGATAAGTGAAACTCTACTGTACTTTAATTTTACAGTATTGTGTCACCCCAAACTGGTATTTCCAGCTCCCAGAAAAACATCTTGTTGTCCAAGGCAGCCGAGACTTCAGGGAGTCCAAAAAAACTTAGGAATGAGTGTTACATGAACCCTTAAAGTCTTCTATTAATTTAATATCTAAAACTTTCTAAAAAGAGTATCTAACTTGCTATATTGAACTATATATTAGTGTTGAAATAGCCATAGGAGCTCTTTTGTTGAGAAAGTGGGTGGCTCTTAAAAGAGCCTTTGGGTTTGTGTAGGGACCAATTAGGACTCTACTTGGAGCTGGTGTACTTGGTGACGGCCTTGGTGCCCTCGGAGACGGCGTGCTTGGCCAGCTCCCCGGGAAGCAGGAGGCGGACGGCGGTCTGGATCTCGCGAGAGGTGATGGTGGAGCGCTTGTTGTAGTGCGCCAGGCGGGAGGCCTCCCCGGCGATGCGCTCGAAGATGTCATTCACGAAGGAGTTCATGATGCTCATGGCCTTGGAGGAGATGCCAGTGTCGGGGTGCACCTGCTTCAGCACCTTGTAGACGTAGATGGAGTAGCTCTCCTTGCGGCTCTTTCTGCGCTTCTTGTCCCCCTTCTTCTGGGTCTTGGTCACCGCCTTCTTCGACCCCTTCTTGGCTGCAGGCGCTGATTTCGCTGGTTCAGGCATTGTCAAGCTGTCTCTAGGAAACACTCACAATAGCAAAGAAATTCGAAGAACTAACCAGCCGCCTCTGAGCGCTCTCTATTTATACGGCGTCTATGCTAATAAGTAGCTCAGAAATCGCTGTTTCCCATTGGCTGAGGAGAGCGAGTCTCCTATTGGGCGGCTAGAACCATTATGCAAATGAGGGAATTATTTAAATTTGGTTTCTATTGGAGGATATAAAATGCTGCGTTCCTATTGGGCAGCAGGGGTAGTCGTGTTTTCTATTGGTTAGGTGAGCTCAAAAGAAAACAGGCAGCCAATCGGAATTCGCAATTACGAGCCTCAGGAGTAAATAAAGGCAAGGTAGAGCGTTTGCTCCCCATCTGATTCATTCCGAGAATAGCTGCTCTTCTTTGGAAGTCTCTTCTCTGAAAACTAAAGCATGTCTGGACGCGGCAAGCAAGGAGGCAAAGCCAGAGCCAAGGCAAAGACCCGATCTTCCAGAGCCGGGCTCCAGTTCCCCGTGGGCCGCGTCCACCGTCTCCTCCGGAAGGGCAACTACGCCGAGCGGGTCGGGGCCGGGGCGCCTGTCTACCTGGCGGCGGTGCTGGAGTACCTGACCGCTGAGATCCTGGAGTTGGCGGGAAACGCAGCCCGGGACAACAAGAAGACCCGCATCATCCCGCGCCACTTGCAGCTGGCCATCCGCAACGACGAGGAGCTAAACAAACTGCTGGGCAGAGTCACCATCGCCCAGGGAGGCGTCCTGCCCAACATCCAGGCCGTGCTCCTCCCCAAGAAGACCGAGAGCCACAAGGCCAAGGGGAAGTAAAGCCCTCCGGTCTCCAGGAAAAAAATTGAACCCAAAGGCTCTTTTAAGAGCCACCCACAAATTCAAAGAAAGTGCTTGGATCACCTATGGAAAATACATGTTTTACTAGCCTTTGCAATTCCCTCATTTTAAGTTATATGATAAAAAGTCGTATCATCCAAGCCCTGGTGCTATTGGAAATAGAATGCCAAACTTTGTAAGTTTATTGCAACTTTTCACTTTTATGTAACTATATAAAAGTGTATCAACAGATCCACAATAACAGTAGCCAACTTTACATTTTCCTTGCTTTTGTATAACATAATAAAGAAATGTATCATCCAAGCTCTGATCCACATGAAACACTACAGTTATTGATAGTATGTTACAGTAGAATAAAACTGACTGAAGGTACTTTCATCTAACAAATGTGTGGAATATATACATGTATGTAGCATGCATGCATACACACATACATATCCATACACACATGCATATGATCTTGCTCCTTTGCACTCTGGCTATAGGTGTTATAACACTATAAATCCATTGATTTGACAGCACTGAGCCATACCAGATAAAGATCTGCCAAACTACATTAATTCTACAGTGTAGACATATCCCATAATAAATATGTTTGGTTCTTAATTCACCATCAAGCCATTCTTTTCAAAGGGACAGTTATTTGTGGGGAGCAAAACTCTGGTAGCTCCAGTAGCTAAGAAATATATATACAGAGTCTCACTTATCCAACATAAACGAGCCAGCAGAATGTTGGATAAGCGAATATGTTAGATAATGAGAGATTAAGAAGCCTATTAAACATCAAATAAAGTTATGATTTTACAAATTAAGCACCAAAACATCATGAAATACAACAAATTTGGCAGAAAAAGTAGTTCAATATGCAGTAATGCTATGTAGTAATTACTGTATTTATGAATTTAGCACCAAAATATCACGATGTACTGAAAACATTGACTACAAAAATGCGTTGGATAATCCAGAACGTTGGATAAGTGAATGTTGGATAAGTGAGACTCTACTGTAACTCCTTTGGAGACCTTAAATTTAAGCCAAAATTTCCATGGTGATGATAGATGTTATTTTTCTCCAAAGGCACTTATATAGGAAAATAATCATTGCTGTGGTCTCCCAGCTCTGTGACAATGTTTTAACAGAAATCTTCAGCTATCCGTAGTTCCTGAACCCATCAAATGCTGGCTCAAATTATTTATAGGGGCTTATAAAAGAGGTGTAAGTAGAATGAAGAAATCAAGCTTTTTAGAGGCACCAGAATGGTGGGTTTTGTTTGTTGAGTGAGCCTTGTCTTTCCTTCTTCGAGCTGGGAGTTGAAGTAGCCAATCAACATTTAGGGCGGGCTTTTCAAAAAGGTTCTTTATTTTCGCCCCCAGTGGTTAAATCTGCAATGCAATGATTCATTTCCTCCATTCTAAAGCAATCCTGGATAATTTGCAAGCCTGCTCTTGCCAATAACAAGATGCAGATAAACCTTTAAAAGTATATGAACCAACCAGTATATTATTTGAGAACACAGAAATGCTGGACCACACTCACAACCACCATGTCAGGCTACACAGAGAAGCCACTGAAATCCACAAGCATGTGGACAATATCAACAGAAAGGAGGAAACAATGAAAAGAAACAAAATCTGGCTACCAGTATTAAAATAACTCTAAAATCAGGACAGTAAATAAAGAACAACACTCAGAAAACAGGGGAATTCCAGACAACAATCAATCAGGGCCAGCTAACACCTCCCGAAAGAATTCCCCCAGGCAGGAAGCAGCCAGACGTTGACACTGCAAGGCTATTTGATGCTAATCAAGGTGGCCAATTGCAGCATTCACACTTGCCTCAAACACATTTTTATTTCTGGGTTGTTGTATGTCTTTCGGGCTGTGTGGCCATGTTCCATGTTGCCTCAAAGCCTCTAAGGATGCCTGCCATAGATGTGGGCGAAATGTCAGGAGAGAATACTTCTGGAACATGGCCACACAGCCCGAAAGACATACAACAACCCTGTGATCCCGGCCATGAAAGTGTTCGACAACATATTTTTATTTCTCCCACCCTGGACATTATTCCACAAATATATAAACCCTACTTGCCTAGTTTCTAACAGACCTCACAACTTCTGAGGATGCCTGCCAAAGATGTGGGGGAAATGTCAGAAGAGAATGCTTCTGGAACATGGCCATACAGCCCGGAAAACACAGAAGTCCAAACCTTTACAGGTTTGCTAAACCCTGCAAGCCATGCTTCCCCTGCATTTTTTTCCCTTTGGATATCATAGTGGAAAAATACAGATACAAGTTATGTTTACATGGTAGAATGAATGCAGTTTGGCCCCACTTTTATGGACGCTATGGAGTCATAAGCGTTGAAGTTTTACAAGATATCTAGGTTTCTGGGCCAAATAATGTTTGTGCCTTAGCAAACTACAAATCCCAGGATTCCATTGCATTGAGCTAGAGCAGTTCAAATGTGGGCATTCTTTTTAAGTCTAGACATACAAAAACATGATGTTAAGGAACTAGAGTCCTTTCCACATAGCGGGGTACAAATAAATTGTATCCTGGGTTAAAAAGACAATTTCCCGAAAGCAATAGGGAAGTGTCTAAAAAATGTCTTTCTGAGGTGAAAGGGATGGGGGTGGCAACAAAAGGGAGCCAGCTATAAGCTCTGTCCAATCAGCGCCTAGCGCGGGAAATTCAAACTGTGCAACGGTCGCTGAGCTCTCCCAGCCAATCAGAACGCCGGTGGCAGCCTATAAAAACCCGGCGCGCCGACGCTTCAGACTCATTTCGTCACAGTTTTCTGCTGAGGGAGGTTGTGAGTTTTTCTTGCGAAGGAGAGGATGGCACGTACCAAGCAGACAGCTCGCAAGTCCACCGGCGGGAAGGCGCCCCGCAAGCAGCTGGCGACCAAGGCTGCTCGGAAGAGCGCGCCGGCCACCGGGGGCGTGAAGAAGCCTCACCGCTACCGCCCGGGCACCGTGGCCCTGCGGGAGATCCGGCGCTACCAGAAGTCGACGGAGCTGCTGATCCGGAAGCTGCCCTTCCAGCGCCTGGTGCGGGAGATCGCGCAGGACTTCAAGACGGACCTGCGCTTCCAGAGCTCGGCCGTCATGGCGCTGCAGGAGGCGAGCGAGGCCTACCTGGTGGGGCTCTTCGAGGACACCAACCTCTGCGCCATCCACGCCAAGCGCGTCACCATCATGCCCAAGGACATCCAGCTCGCCCGGCGCATCCGCGGGGAAAGGGCCTAAGGCGCTTTACCACACACACCGATCAAACCCAAAGGCTCTTTTAAGAGCCACCACTTGATCACAAAAGAGCTGGTGTTACAATATGTGAGTGCGAATAATGAATGACTGTAGATTTATAGTATACTAGCTTGGGGATGCAGCGGTGCCCGGGTGATTTGAGAAAGGCATTGTTTTGGGATGTTGGGCAATATCACTTCTGATCCAGATCCAACGTTGTCTGGGTTCAGTGCTCCGGATCAAGGTGAACTACAACTCTGATGCCTAGGGCAATCGCCTTCAAATCCTGCCAGTATTTACGTTTGTCCATGTTGTGTCTACCAAATTTGGTCCAATCCATCGTTGACTGTTCAGTGGTCTCTTGATGCGGGTGAACTATAACTCCCAAATTCCACTCTCGATCACCCCCAATCCCTGCCTGTATTCACAGTTGTCCATGTTGGATCTGTTCGCCAAGTGTAGTCTAGATCCGTCGTTGACTTAAGCATTCTCTGGATGCAGGCGAACTATAACTCCCAAAATCAGGGTCCAAGGTCAATTCCCCCCAAATCCCTACAGTATGTTCAGTTGTTCATGGGCTTCTCTGTCAAGTTTAGACCTGGTCCATTGTCGGTGGGAGTCACAGTATCTCTGTCTGTTGGTGAACTACAACTCCCTAAAATCACATACATACGATGTTCACTTTTATTATGTGTATAGATTGACTGATGTAGAGGAGACTAGTCAGCACAGGTTAGGAAGCTATAAAGTTGAATGCAGTTTAATCCCACTTGGGAATTGTAGGCTACATAAACTACATCTAATGTATATCTCTTTCCTGTCTTAAAAGACTGGTACAGCTCCATTTGTATATGCAGTTTGACCCCCTCTAAATGCTATTACTCGCGGTTATGGAGTCCTGGGAGTTGTAGTTTTGGTGAGGGGTCAACACCCTTTGAAGATTGGGGATCTTGGCAAACTACAACTCTCGATTCCATAACTTGAAAGCAAACTGCATTAGCGTGTGAGCACGTAGACTCATGATGCCATGTAGGATGACTGCAGTTCACTATTAGAACTGTCTTGGCTTGATGTCATTGGTGTGGAATACGTTTGATTTTAAAAATCACCTTATCGACAAACCCATTGGAAGGAAACCCATGTAATAAATGAGATTTCCTTCCATATTGACTGGACTTCAAAAATGTACTCCCTAGGCTGACGAACAGCAATGATCTATGTTTCTTGAAAGTGAGCTCCATGTTTACACTGCGTGCAAATTAGGAACTCCGTTAGCTTTATAAATTTGCGACAGAAAGGGAAAAACAGCGTTCTGGAGGATAAGAAAATCTTGTTGTCAGAAGTGGGATTCGAACCCACGCCTCCAGGGGAGACTGCGACCTGAACGCAGCGCCTTAGACCGCTCGGCCATCCTGACACTCTTGTACAAGGCACCATAAGTTTCGTAGACTATGATATTTCCTCCTGTTCCTTCTAAACAATCCTTGCATCATCCAAAAAGTAAAATCAGGTATCATTCTGCCATTGGGGGTGCATCTACATTGGCGCCAATTTAACCGCTATGAAGTCTTTGGGAGTTGGGCGAGGCACCAGAACCCTTTGGGCAGGGAAAGCTGAAGACCTTGTCAAACTACAACTCCTGGGACTCCACAGTACTGAGTCGTGAAAGTGGATATTATTACACTTGATGTATTTTGTCTGTCTCCAGCTGCAATGAAACATCCATTTGAACCCATGGGAGGGAAACTTAACTGGCCACAAGATGGCGCTGTTTCACATGCTTTTGGGGAATGAAAAACAAACTGCAGCTTAAGTATTCCATAGCATCCATGAGTATTTAGTTAACAAAGGTTTCAGTGAGTCTATTTGCCTAGTTTTTGTAAGGATACGATATATTTTTAATATTTAAATGTATAATATATATCAAAAAATATTTAGCAGAGGATGGTTTCGATCCATCGACCTCTGGGTTATGGGCCCAGCACGCTTCCGCTGCGCCACTCTGCTTCACGAAAACATACCTTCTGCAAGCCCTTTACATCTGTTTCCCTTAAATTTATCTCTGTTTTTAAAGGGGCATCATTGAATTTCTATTCAATGTGCTTAATTTTTCCATACTTTGCTTGACAATCCAACCGTGTTGCAGGACTGTTATAGAAGGCAATGGGATTACATATTACATACTTCTTTGCTAGAGATGTGAAAATAAACAGAAATTAAAATGATGTCGGAGTGCAATACCTCTACAGTGCAGATGCACCCAAGGTTTCTCATTCTCTGTGCAGAATGCCTTGGTGCAGAGTAAGAGGCCCCTTGGTTGTTGCCTCTTTGTGTTTGCACTCACTTATTGTCAAACACCTCTAAACAATCAGCAATCTCACAAGTGAGGTCTCATAAATTAAATAATGAAAAAAAATCCTTTTTGGAAATTTGGAATGCCCACAGTACGAAAATATGTCGACGAAGGTGGGATTCGAACCCACGCGTGCAGAGCACAATGGATTAGCAGTCCATCGCCTTAACCACTCGGCCACCTCGTCCTTATTGATAAAACAGTTGTATCTTCTTCCCTTTGGTTTTGAAATTATACTTAATCAGTGATTTATTAGTGACTGGATTATTTGCAATATTGTTTCTGGTGTCCTGCGTAACATAATCTTACGTAATGAGTCAATGCAGGAAAGAAAGAGGAAATTATTTTATTTTCCCGAATTAATTGCACAATTTGATTTCTCACTAATGCTGGTGGCTGCCAGTCACTCTAATTATATAACATTCTGGGGTTGCTAATTTTTAAAAAATACCAAATTACTAGTACTGTAGAATTAAACGCTGTATTCAGTCCTCATAATGATGGAAATTCAGCCTACCAACCAGGAGGTTCCATAGTGTAGTGGTTATCACGTCTGCTTTACACGCAGAAGGTCCTGGGTTCGAGCCCCAGTGGAACCAAGTTAGTATTTTTTTTAAAAATACGAAAAATAATACACTAACAAATACAAGAGAAGCTAGAAAATTATGTAAAATCTTGTGTAATGTGTACCACTCACTTTCATCGCTTCTGTTGATACAGTGCTGGGCTATTAAAAGGCACATAATGTCATGGGCCAATCACACTCTCTCAGCCTCAGAGGAAAGTAATAACAAACCTCTTCTGAACAAATTTTGCAAAAAAAAAACCCTTTTGATAGATTCACCTTAGGGTCACCATAAGTCAGAAATGACTTCAGAGCACATAACAAAGCAAATGATGCAACAATAATTTGGGAAGTCGGTTTTTTTTTTCTTCCGCAGCGATGGAATAAAGTATTTATGAATAGCGATCTTTCGAATCCCCGATCCCATCCCACTGCGAATTGGGATCGAAAGGAAAGGGGGAGATGCTACTTTAATAAGAAATCGTGTAAATCAGCCTCACACTTGGAAGAGGATTCCTGCTCCTTTCCTGTGTAAAAGATTTATTGAACGGCAGTAATAAAAAACGATTGGCCCGTACGGGGATCGAACCCGCGACCTTGGCGTTATTAGCACCACGCTCTAACCAACTGAGCTAACCGGCCATGTGCAAGAGCCTCCTGCTGAATTCAATACCACAAAAACCGAATTCGCTTACTAATTCGAATGAAATAGGGTCTGTTTAGGAACTGATTAACCAATAGGTCATTAGGTCATCTGTTACCTGCGAATTTCTAAGATCCCAGCAAAACCTGTTGCATTAATCACATTTTAATCTGATTTTACCACCAGTGAATTTTTCCTAGGGTTTAAATGGTATCTTGCAATTTGAACCTATTGCTCCCTGTCCTAGTCTCTGGAGCAGGGGTCCCCAAACTAAGGCCCGTGGGCCGGATGCAGCCCCTCAAGGTCATTTACCTGGCCCCTGTCCTAAACTTTAGACTTAGGATGGTCTTTGAAGGTCTCTTCGCTTAGCTACGGCTTTATGAGATCATCTAGATGGCTTATGGAGGTCACTTTCCTTACCTATGGTCCTATGAGACCATCTAGATGGCCTTTGAGGGTCCCTTTCCTTACCTATGATTTTATGAGATTGTCTAGTTGGCCTTTGAAGGTCTCTTTGCTGACCTATGGTTTTATGAGATGAGATCATCTAGATCAGGGGTCTCCAAACTAAGGCCCATGGGCCAGATGTGGCCCTCCAAGGTCATTGACCTGGCCTCTGTCCTAAACTTTAGACTTAGGTTTGAACTAAGTCTGAAATGACTTGAAGGCACACAAAAACAATCCTAATTTTGGACTATTTCATCATAGCCTGGCCCCCCAACAGTCTGAGGGACTGTGAACCGGCCCTCCACCTACAATGTTTGAGGACCCCTGCTCTGGAGCATCAGAAATCAAGCTTCCTCCTTCCTCAATGGGACATCCTTTCAAATATTTAAACATGAGTATCATATCCCCTCTTAACATTCACTTCTCCAGGCTGAACATATCCAGATCTATAAACCATTCCACACAGTGACTCATGGTTTCAAGACTTTTAACCATTTTTGTTGCCCTTCTTTCTTATATGTTCCAGCTGGTTCATGTCCTCCTTGAATTGTGAGCCCAGACAGGTGAGATTTAAGCAAAGCAGAACGCTGAGATTACACCTCTCATTCTTGACAATATACTCTTTTTGTTGTAAGGATTCTGTGCTCTTCTGCCGTTTGCTTTTAAAGAATTTATTTTAAAGGGTCCTAAGTCCTAACTCTATGAGTAACTTAATTGCATTGAACTAATAGCTTTTAATTCATTTATTTATGTTCTCATAAATGCTTTTAACTGTATTTGGTTTTTGTAAGCTATTTTGAGTTTCAGTATTAAGGAAAAGGTGAAAGATATAGAACATCACACACACACACACACACACAGGTAGTACCCAAATGACAAACAAGATAGGTTCTTTAGGTTTGTTCTTAAGTTAAATTTGTATGTAAATCAGAACAGGTACATTTTTAGTGTAACTCCAGCCTCTGTGTGTGTGTATGTGTATGTTTTAGCTTTGGATAGCACAGGGAAGGGTAAACAACCCTGTGGTGTTTCCTTTGCTATCTGTGCCTGTTCAGAAGATTTCACCTCACTTTCTGTCTCTATGATAATTGGATTTTGAAAAATTTGGCTAGTTGTGGATACACACACACTTTGCAGTACTAAAATAAAATGAAGTAACTCAGTCCACGCATACTTCCCACCTGGGAATTTCTCCCAATGAATCACAAACCACTCCTATAGAAACAGGACACACAGTTGTGAAAGTCAATTTTCATTTATTGGTACTCTGAACATTGTCTTGGTCCCAATGAAATTCCTCCTTGTCCAGTGTTCAACAGAAAAATTGCAGGTCAATTTTTCAAGGACAATCTCCTAAGTTCTGAAATATTGGAGAGGGTTGGAAGGGTTTGTGGATGAATATAACAGCACCTTGGAAGATACTGTGAGTTTTATCTGATCTAATCCATCTCCTGTTTAGTGGTACAAAGGCAGCTTGTGAGTGGGCACAAAACAGTCACAGTGAAAACCCATCTCAGGGCTGGCCCTGCGGATAACGCAAGCACCACTCGCAAGCGTTCTGGAACATGCGAAGCCAAGGCGAGACCTTCATGGACTGGCGCCAGGAGCTGGGCATCCAGGGCCACTGCCAGGGAAGGACGCAGCGCTCTGGGTGAGGCATCATGGCCAAGTGGCGGCCGTCAGGAGAGCAGATGCCTGCGATGCCCATTGGAGAGCCATTCGGATTGAGGGGATACTCTTCCGTCGGCAGCCCTTGGTCATCCACATAGCGTAGTGGAATCAAGCGAGCAGAGCGCACCTTGGTCAGGACTTCTGGGGAACGGAAACGCATTCGACCTGTGGAAATGGATGGATGGATGGTGAGGAAAAAGACACCATGAGTCATAAGTAACCCAAGAAAGGTTACTTGTCTGTTCTGACTATACCACATATACCGAAGACTAGTGGGCTGACTGTGCTCTATGTTGGAATTAGCAACCTCCCAAGCCTCTTATAATTTATTTGTTAATGTATACTTTGCTAACCTGTATTCTATGTGTATGTTGATTTGCCAGTTTGACTGTATCTCTTTGGTGTGGGAGAGTTTATAGACATGTGATTGTACTGAGCATGTTCAGACTCAGGACTCCATTTTTGTATTCAGTACGTCTTTAGACTTCAATGGGAGCACTTTTGCATCAGACCTCAGTGGAGGAGGATGCATGTATGTGTCCAGACCTCAGTGAAGGTGGATGCATGTTGCTGTTTGGACTTCAGTACAGAAGCATGCTTATGGACTTCAGTAAGTACAAGTATACTTAAAGACTATGGACTGTTGGTTATGAATGATACCTTGTGTACTCAACACAGAGAAGCTACATTTTATTTGTAACTGAACTTCAATAAAAAAATATGCCTGTATGGTGAATTAATACAAGATGTTTATGAGCAAACAAGATACGTTATTTTTCAAGGAAGACTTTTTTATTTATCTCTGAGTGCATATTTTAACCTAAAAGGTTTTTAAAGGGAGTTTAACAGCCGAGTTACCTATGTGCCATTACATGAATGCTTGTGAATATCACTTATTCAAAGAGTTGACTTCTAACAAGCTCATGCTCTTCTTGACTAGTGGTTTTCAAAAGGTGGTCTTCACATATTCATGGAGATTCACATTTGCTAAAAGGATATGTGCCCAGAAACTAGATGCAGTTATATTGCAATATTCTAAGATGCAATTTTTCATATTTTTCAGAAGCCAACAGCATTTCATCCTGTTTCCACTATCTATGCCAGAGCTAAACTGTGGGCTGTGACCCCAAATGGGGTCCCTGAGCTCAATGTTGGGGGTCCCGAAATTATTTTCTGAACATCACCTAGTGGCGGTTTTAGACATTAACACGACTGTCGTGCAGAGTTTACAACAGACTCTGCAGAAGTCCTGTTTAGCAAGCCATGCAAATACTGATCTGCTATCAGTAAACATTTGATTTTATTCCAGTTTGATATACCTTAAGTCATGTAAAATTTCTAGGGTCAAAAGCTGTCCCAAGTGGAAAAGTTTAAGAAGCCGCGATCTACACTGAAACCTTTATAAAATCAAATGAATATCCAATCCCATTGACCACAGATAAACACCAAAAGTAGACATTACCTTCACCGTGTGCCACCCAGATGCCTAGGACGGAGCCAGCCATGCCCCGCAACATCACTGATGGACTCTCTTCAATGCCCAGGCTCACAAAACGTGACTCAAAACGCCCAGAATTGTTCGGACTCAACAGCACCCCTGGTTGGACGGTGCCACCTAAAGAGTCAGATTAAAGGTTTATCAAAGAGGACGTGATCCAGGAGCCCATGTGTGCCCACAATCATAGAATCACAGTTGGAAGAGGCCCCCAAAGGCCACCCAGTCCAACTCCGTTCTGCCAGGAAGCAACATCTCGCCTCACTTACCTTCATCCTCGGCCTTGGGGGTGTCCACTCCTACCCAGCCTAGCAATGCCATCAACTGGCAGCCATTACAGACACCCAAACTGAAGGTATCTTTGCGCTGGTAGAACGCTTGGAACTGAGCCCGTGCCCGAGGGTTGAAGGTCACCGAAGCTGCCCAACCTGGAGGCAAAACATGGAAACTTGACATTAGAACAACAAGAAGGATATTTCATTGTAGGATCATTGCCAAGCATGGAAGAGTCACCTTTGGGACTCCATCTCCCATTATCCCCCTCAGTCCCCATTCTGGCTGTGGGGATTATGGGAGGTGGAATCCCAAAAGCAACTCTTCCAATCTGTGGATCTCATCCAAAATCTCCTCTTCTCCAGAAACCACTCTAGGAATAGACAAGCAGAATACAATGCAACATCTCACAGATGTTTTGCCCATGGAAGCTCATGGAAGGAAAAGCTTCTGGAGCTCCATCTTCAACAAGGTAAGTCCAAGAACACCCATCTGGAAACCAACCTTTGGCAGAGCCTAACACATCTGCATAGCTGAACCCGCCAACGAAGACCAGGCCCCGGAAGGAATCCAGCGTCATCTCTCCAGAACACAAGTCTTCCATGGTGAGGTCCCAAACCTTCAAGGGTGAATCGAGAGAAGAGGAGAAAGGCTTAAAATGTCAACAAAGGTAAGGAAACTTTCAGGAGCAGGAGATGAAATGGAAATAGTCTCCCTGCATTTGCTGGAGTTAGGTGAGAAACCACCTCTACATCCGTCTGCGTCAACTTCCATCAGATATAAATATTTGTAGAGAGAACACATATTTAGGAATCTCTAGGGTTTCCAGCATAACTCTGTGGACTACTTTTCCAAAGACCTAGGTCAGTGGTGATCAACTTTTGGTGACCCAGGGGTAAAGAATAGGGTCGTTTTCTCCCATTAACACTCTGAAGTTCCTTAATCGCCTTTTGACATGTTTAAGACAGGTCAACTCCCATCCATTTGGATTTTTAACAAATGCCCTCTTTAGGGAAGGAAAATAAGTCAAAATGATATGATTCTCAATTGAGAACAAGGAGAAGAAACAAAGAAATATACCATATATACTTGAGTATAAGCCAACTCGAATATAAGCCGAGGCACCTAATTTTACCACAAAAAAACTGGGAAAACATTGACTCCAGTATAAGCTGAGATACCAATTAAATTACATTAATTGAGGCATCAGTAGTTTAAATGTTTTTGAATCTTTACATCAAACTGTAATTTAAGATATGACTGTTCAACTCTGATTAAATCATTATTTTCATCTTCTTCCATGTAAATGTGCTTATGTATCCTTTTAATAATAATAGAGTGAAATAATAAATGTAATAATATTAATAAATGCAGTAAAATAATAAATGTAATAATAAAAATAGAGTAAAACAAATGTAAAAGTAACAATAATAGAGTAAAATAATAAATGTAATAATAATAATTAATAGAGTAAAATAATAAATGTCACAATACCAATAATAATAGAGAAAAATAACAAATATACCATATATATTTGAGTATAACCCGACCTGAATATAAGCCCACCAGGACCCTCATCCGAGTATAAGCCAAGGAGGTTTTTTTTTTCAGTGCTAAAAAAGGGCTGAAAAACTAGGCTTACACTCGAGTATATACAGTAATACTTCCCAATGCCTGAATCCACTGAGATGTTGTTGCCAAATCTGGTTGCTCAACTCACCTGGAACCCAGCCATGAGGAATGCGGCCACCATTTCACGGTCCCCGTTGCTCCCTTCCTCCCGAAGAATGGCAACTCTGGGGGCAGGTAGGGCTGGAGATGCAGGGGGAGAGATACATTAATTAATAGCATCCCTTCCTGACTTTGGTGTTTATTCTAAGCCATTTATTACAATCTTTTCTTTTTTAAAAAAAAAACAACAACAAATCAATTTAAAACTACCCTTCATTAAGGGGCCACCAAATCTGTTGTATTGTCATCACCATCATTCATACTACTGTTATTTTCAGGGCTTGGAAATGTTACTTTTGGAGGCTATACTTCCCAGAATTTCCACTGTGGGGTTTTGGTAGTTTTAATGTGGAAAAGCAACTTTTCCAAACTCTGATTACATTAAAGTCCAGCATATATACCTGGCGTTGCTCGGATCCCAGAGTGCAACTTCACCTCGCAACAACCAATCCAATGATACAGAGGGCCACTTCACCTAGCAACATCATTTGTACTACAGACTGACAGACCAACATACATACATAGTTTGATTTTCATATACCTAGATAGAGACATTTGTAGAATTGGACACTTCTCAGAAGAGAATGCCTCTTCTAAGGAAAGAGTTTACTGATCTATGATTCTAAACACTAACATTAATATATTATAGGAAATATTGCATAATATTAAAAGCCACAGAAAATGTTTACCTCTGCCAAATCCAAATTATGTCAATGAAAGCAATTAATAAAAATCACAGATGATAAGGGTTGCTGTGAGTTTTCTGGGCTGTATGGCCATGTTCCAGAAGCATTCTCTCCTGATGTTTCAACTACATCTATGGCAGGCATCCTCAGAGGTTGTGAGGTTTATTGGAAACTAAGCAAGTGGAGTTTAGATATCTGTGGAAGGTCCAGGGTGGTTGTTGGAATTGACCACCTTGATTAGTATTGAATAGTCTTGCAGCTTCAAGGCCTGGCTGCTTCCTGCCTGAGGGGACTCCTTTGTTGGGAGGTGATTAGCTGGCCCTGATCGTCTCTTGTCTGGAATTCCCCCAATTCAAGGCTAATCAAGGTGGCCAACTGCAACATTCACACTTGCCTCAAACAACAACAACAACAACAACATTATGCTCTGCTTCCTTTCCCCCACCCCTTCCTCCCTACCTACTTCTTTGAAAGCTCTATTTCCTGGATCTCAGGATGAAGCCAACACCTTCTTCCAAAAATCCCCGTATTTCAGCCCTGGCCCATCTCTTACCTATCTCCTGTAGCAGAGGTAGTTCTTCCTGAGGATTAAAGGTCATAGTAAAGCCAGGTTCCGTGCGCTTGGTCAGCCCTGTCTCTTCTTGGGCCACGCAGTCTGGGTTGGCTTGCAGTCTCTCCAGTTGGAAGCTGGTGGCTTCCCACCAGCCCCGCAGAGTGGCCACTTTCTCTGCCAGCACTTCCTGGCCGTTCACAGTAACCCGCACCTGCAAAGAGGCATGGAAACTTGTTAACAATTAAGGTATTGCGAAGAATGTACAAAACTAGAATCACAACGTTGGAAGATACCCCAAGGACCATCCTCTCCAACCTCATTCTGCCAAGCAGGAAAACATAATCAAGGCACCCGCAACAGATGGCCATCCAGCCTCTGTTTTCAAACAGGTCCTCTATGTTACTGTTTTTGTGGTATTGTAGTGAAATGTTTAATACATTGTTGCTGTGCAAGTGTTTGGATTAATTCCAGCAAGAATTCCAGCAGTTAAGAGGTTAATTGCAGTGAGCCCTGATTGATGGCTAGAAGGTCAAAGGACTAAGACTTCCGTTTGTGTGCTACATGACAGGAAGATATGTCATGGACTGTGGAATGCGGGGAGGTGCTTCAGTTTACTGATAACGGACTCTGAGAGAGACGGAAAAACTCCATGATTTGATCTTGCAGAGGCAAGATTTGTCCAGACAGCTTTGGTTATTAGCACTGTAAATATTACTGTAAAATAAAGTCTTTAGTGCCGCTGGGATCAGCAGATAAGATTGACTGTTGCTGTCGTTCTTTGTCGGTGCCACTTTCGCCATTGCAAAGTGGTCTGACGGATGAGCAGAAGGTGAGACCTGACTCATCAATCAGTCAGGATGCCGGTTCCCTGACATTCTAGACCAATTAAATGGTAAGTCTGGTGGGAGTTATTCATTTCAACAGGGTTCGCTGCTTCCATGGTAAATTCAGGAACGTATCCTCTGCAAGGTTGTAATGTATTTTTATCTGACCTTAATCTCTCATCTAATATTGAAGCTAGGATTAGAAAGAATTTTGATGCTTGAGAAGAATGCTAGGCGTCTCTACTAAACAAAAAGTACTGGTCCTCTAACCCTGCAAGACCAGCCTCTACTACATCACTTCCAGAAGTGTCATCTCCTCAACTGTTTCTCATGTCCAGTCCTTCTCATCCATCCCTTACATGATATTTTCCACTTGGTGGGTCACCTCTGCACTTACAACAGCATTAGGACCCCGTGGTCCTGAATATCCAACAGGGACACACCGCACACCGGATTCACGATACCGCCGGCAGACTTCAGCTGACGTTGAACGCGGCACCTCCAGGACCAGTCCAAGTTCCTCAGCAAAAAGCATATCCAGGGCTATGGTAAAGACAAAGAGATAATGTGATTGTTCAAGTGGGAGAACATTAGCAGGACAAACAGATATACCTCCCCTCTTCTGCCCTGCTTGTTTCATTGATTGTGTCCATGCATCGCAACAAACCATAGTGTGGTTTGTTGAGACCTTTTTTGTGCAAACTCACTGTTGTGAAAGCAATATTTCATAAGCTAACCCTGTTTGCAATTGAGGAACCAATGAAGTTTACTTTATCATCACTGCTCTTGATTTAGCAATTTTCCTGTAATCAGCTAGATCCAATTAGCTGACAATAATAAGCAAAATAATCAAGTACAGTAGAGTCTCACTTATCCAACATAAACGGGCAGGCAGAACGTTGGATAAGCGAATATGTTGGATAAGGAGGGATTAAGGAAAAGCCTATTAAACATCAAATTAAGTTATGATTTTACAAATTAAGTACCAAAACATCATGTTATACAACAAATTTGACAGAAAAAGTAGTTCAATATGCAGTAATGCTATGTAGTAATTACTTTTTTTACAAATTTAGCACCAAAATATCACGATGTATTGAAAACATTGACTACAAAAATGCGTTGGATAATCCAGAATGTTGGATAAGTGAGACTCTACTGTAGTAACATTAGTGATGATGAAAGGAAATCATTCTGGTTAACCTCTTGCTGACAAGGTCAGCTTGCAATGGTGGGTTTTTATGATACCCACCTCTGCTGGTTTTTAAATGTATAACCATGCTTTGCTACTGGCTTATGAAACTGTGGTTTATTTAAACCATAGTTTGTTGTCTGAAGTCACAAAAGTGGCTTTTTCCTCTAGTTATCCAGTGTGAACATGGGCTTTAAAAAGCAGAAGTAGATATTTAGAAATGGAGAAGACATGGAACACCTAATTGGTTGTCTGCCCAGGCATCTATTGCATAGGCAATAAATCATTACCTCAAACTATAGTTTATTTTGATGCATGAATTTGTCTTTTCCTCTGCTATCCAAGGAGTAATTCTGCAATCTACCCATTTGCCTCCTTTCTGTATCCTATGAACTTTTCTCTCTGGCCAGCCACTCTGAAAAGAAGCTACCAACTACTCAACAATATCACTATGCTTTGGGTTTCAATCCCTCTTTTCTAACCTATCCATCCATCTGCTATGTATTTGCCTTTTTATATAAGTTGCCCTTTTGTTATCTCTCTTACTTCTGACACAGTCTGCATTTCTCTTTGAAAATAGCTGCTTTGAAAATATGAATTTTATTTTTAAAGCAGCTATTCTCAAAGAGAAATGCAAACTTCACACTCCCCATAAATACCCATATCATTGCTCATTTATTTTCCAATTCACTGACCATTGATTCCAGGTGCGGCGAGCTCTATTTGAGCACCACAGTTCCCAGCAATGGCCATCTCTAGCATGCAAGTCAGGAGACCCCCATCACTTACATCATGCCCAGAAGAAATCATTGAGTCTGTGGAAAGAAAGAGAAAAAACATAAATATTTTCTTATATGGGACCAAGTGGATCATGAATATCCTGAGGGTTGACAAAGCCCACAATACTATAAAAATGCAGTGTTTCTTATGGGAGCAACAACATTCATCAACTTCGGATATTATTTCTTTTTTTCCTTTGTTTAAACAAAAATAAGTTTCTGGACCTCTTACATGGACCTCTTCAAGAGATCAGTCTTGAATACTGAGGGCTCTTCAACACAGCCATATAACCCAGAATATCAATGTAGATAATCCACAATATCTGCTCTGAACAGGATTATCTGAGTCCACACTGCCTTATAATCCAGTTCAATGTGGATTTTATACAGTTGTGTGGAAGGGACCTGAGTAATACCATGACAGATTTTCAGGGCTGCTTTTAATACCTGCAATACTCTATTTGTAGCTTGGAGAAGCAAACACAATACTGCAGAATTAATTATATATGTATATACAGTGTCTGTGTGTGTGTGTGTGTGTGTTTCTCAGGATCCAAACATTTTGCAATTGCTTGATGCAGAACATGAATTACTATGCAGGCAGTCCTCCACATTTGTGGGTTTTATTTTTGAAGATTTGATTACTCAGGATCTTGATTATTATGTTCTCTCCAGGAATCTATAGGTACCCCAGTATGACTTTATAGTCAACCTCTGAAAATATGTAGACTTTCACAAGGTCATTTGGGGGTCTCCATGGCCAAGCAGAGACAGAGTCCTACTCCAATGCTACACCATGCTGGCTTTCTTACACCAGGTCTTAAGGACCAAAGATGCTACTGAGACGAGAGTCAGGAGATGTTCTCACCCTTTCTAAACCTATGCTTACCTTGGAGCAAACTCTGGGTGACTTGGAAGCAGGAGACGAGAGTACCGGGGTTGTCCAGGTCTGGTGAAAGGTGTCCCAACTGAGAGAAGCACTGGGCCAAAGCACTGCCTCCAAGGCGATGCCGATCAGGACTGATGGCCACATGAAGCAAGATGCCTAATCAGTTGCCATGACAAGAAGAAATGGAACATGAAACATCTCTCTCTTCCTTTGCAAATACTCCAGAAATATATGACCCACTACCAGCAAAAATGACCACAGAGTGCTTTGGCAGAAGGTCTATGGTCTTCATTAGGATGAGGATTTGAGGAAAGCTACTTTTCCAATATAATTTCCCAGAATCCTTCAGCCAACATGGTTTTAGCACAGGCGCTAAGGAGGATCCTGAATGTAAATTTCATTGATTCAGAGGATTTATTCCAATTAGGATTAACAATATGATTCAGGACATAGTTTCCCCCCGCTTCTCAAAAAAGGAATGTTTCCAAGCTCTGATTTAACTGTTTGAAACTTTTTATATTTACTCTTTTCATGAAGAAGGAAAGAAAGAAGCAAATACAACTTTCTGGGCGAAACCAAAGGAAGTAGAGATCCTATCAACTCAAAGTTGCTATCAAGCTCATCAACGTTAGTAGCCCATAACATTAATCTACTTAAACCATAACATTAAACTACTTGCTGACTGATATTATCCTAGCCTGCTGGCAGTTCACACAAAGGTCACTGGAAACTATTAGCAATTATTTATTATTTCATCAACACTTACCTTTCCCATCTGGGCATTTCAAGTCAGGGGTGACAGTGGCAGTGATATCTGGACAGACAGCGTAAGCTGAGATGACCAGAGTCCCTGCGGGGAGCAAATATAAATTCAGAGAAGGGTAGGAATCCTTGGGGTGGAAACAAAGACACCTACTTAAACTATTGAGAGCTTCTCCAAAGATCCACAGTCATAGTATTGGACTTGGTTGCTAAATATCAAAAGGGCATGTCATTCTCAGAAGATAAAAAGTCCAAATCTGTATCCGAGGCTTTGAGACATCTTAATGGGATGCAGCAGCATAACCCTATTACTAATCCCAAAAACTTTGAAAATAAGCCAGAACAGTTCTGAAAGAATGTACCCATTCACTCGACTATCACAAAGAGAGTCCTTTTTATTGTTTGTGTTACTGTTGTGTGCTTTCAGGTCTTTTCTGAGTTATAGTGATCCTACAGCAAAATCTATCATGGGGTTTTCATGGCAGAATTTGCTCAGAAGGGATTTAAATTTGTTTTCTTCCAAGGCTGAATGAAGAATGTCATTGACTCAGTGGGTTTCCATGCCCAGCAGGGCTTCAAACCCTAGTCTTCCAGGATCCTAGCCTAACCCTCAGACCTACAGCACAAGATATAAATACAGGAATAGTGTTTGCAGGTTTGACCCTGTGTGGACTTGATTATTTGTGAATTTGATTAATATATTCTCTCTAGGTCCTCCAGTGTAACTCAGTGGTCAACACCTGCTGGAGGATATAGAGATTCCTAGAAAAAACTTCTCTAGGCACTTGGTGGGTGCTCTTATGGTCATCTTCCTATGGAAGCTGACCACTGAGTCATGCCACAAGACCTAGAGATGTGTTCACTCAAATTGTAAAAATAGCATTTTTAAAATTCACAGTTTTTTCACTTTCATGAAAACCTTGCACTCCTAATCCCAAATCAATTCATGGCACTTACCAGGTGCTTTAACAGTTTCGGTGCCAACACGGGCCGCCATGCTGAGTGAGTCCTTGCCTCCGTCCACAGCCACCCCCAGTTCGCTCATGACGGAGCACATGGCTCTGCAGGCCTCTGCCAAGGCTGCCCCTTCGCCCGGCAACTTGGCCGCCCACATCCAGTTCCCACTGCATTTGACATCCTGCAAGAATACACACAGATTCCACAAGGTGAGGCTACATAACAACAGAAGAGGTGTATATGTCACACGTAGAACTCACCTTGGTTTTTCATTCTTTGTTTCTGCACTACAGAACTCCACTTTACAATGGCCTGTCTAAAGGTTCCTCCAACGTTCAGTGACAGGGCATTTGATTATCAACCAAAGGAGTCTGCATAGAAATAGGTAGATTCGGGGACCCCATTCTTTCAACTGAACCCTAATGTCAAAAGGACTGGTGTGCTTCTCTACTATATACTATCTGTTGCATCACTTGTTTGCATATGCATTCAAGTAATTCATAGATGACCTATGAATTTCATATATTTTATTAGTAAAGGTAAAGGTTTTCCCCTGATGTTAAGTCCAGCCGTGACCGACTCTGGGAGTTGGTGCTCATCTCCATTTCTAAGCCAAAGAGCCGGCGTTGTCCGTAGACACCTCCAAGGTCATGTGGCCAGCATGACTGCATGGAGCGCTGTTATTTTATTTTAGGTCCCTTTTATTTGGGTATTTTAATCTGATGATATATTGCTGCTGCAGTTCCCCCATCTATGAAGTCGACTGAATTGTACTTGGTGGTTGATTGATATTATTACTGTTGTATTAACTCTTGTTTTATTACCTTATTGTGTTTTATCTTTTGTATATTGTGCAATGTATTTACGCTGTTGTTTTTGTAAATTATACTGATCGGGCTTTGCCCCATGTGAGCCGCCCTGAGTCCCTGTGGGGAGATGGTGGTGGAGTATAAATAAAGTTGTTGTTGTTGTTGTTGTTGTTGTTGTTATTATTATTATTATTATTATTATTATTATTATTATTATTATTATTATTATTATTATTATATAGTTTTCATGGGTAAGGTGAACTCACAGGTAGGAGCCTCCGGTGGCCTAGGGGATAAAAGCCTTGTGACTTGAAGGTTGGGTTGCTGACCTGAAGGCTGCCAGGTTCGAATCCCACCCGGGCAGAGTGCAGATGAGCTCCCTCTATCAGCTCCAGCTCCATGCGGGGACATGAGAGAAGCCTCCCACAAGGATGGTAACACATCAAAACATCCGAGCGTCCCCTGGGCAACGTCCTTGCAGACGGCCAATTCTCTCACTCCAGAAGCAACTCCGATTGCTCCTGACATAAAAAAACAACAACTCACAGGTGGTTTCGCCAGCTCTGAAATATAGCCTACAGCACCTGAGATTCCTTGGTGGTCCCCCCTCCAAGTACTGACCAGGGCTGGGCCTGCTTAGCTTCCACAATCAGATGGGATCTGGAGCCCTTAACACCAGTAAATCTTTTTTTCTTCTAGTAACATGTGTTTGACATCAAAAGAAACACTTGAACTACACCCAGTTCTGGAAGAAGATATTCGGAAATGGGAGGATATGAAATGCAATCAATGGGGAACAGCGTACATCAAAAGCAGAGACAAGGACTTACCTTAAGGTCAGTAACCCGAGCAAATACCAGGTTGGTGAGGGCTTCTGCCACTGCCAATCGTGCCCCAGCAGCGGGATCAATGAGGCCCTTGACAGGCTGCTCCCCGATGGCTGTGGCTCCTCCGACCGTCTCAAAGGGGGAGAGGGCCACCACAGCCACGTCCGCCAATGGGGTGTGGAGGGGACCCACACATTGCTGTTGTGCCACCAGCCCCGTCACTGAACGATCAACCTGCACTCAAGAAAACAGAAACAACTAAGTGAAAAGTAAGCATTCATTCAAAACCTTCCATATATAAGTGACCAAGGGAACTCAAAAATTGTATCTTATTCTGACAGGTACCTTATTGGTCAGGTATCGTTTACTAGCCACAGCCGGTAGCCTCAGCACACGATGAAGGGCATCCACCACACTCAGGTCTTGGGGAAGATCCAGAGGTCGGAGGGCTCGGTTCATGTGGTTCAAAACAAATTCCTATTTGGTGGAGATGAATAGGAAAAGAACGCAAAAGATTAATAGCCAGCTAGAACATTCCATACAACATACAAAGTCTACAAGGGGGTGGGTTATCCATAAGTCATATCTGTCGCTATCTCCATGACTAGAGGCCAGCAAATGGAGATAAAAAATTAATGAAAGCCTAGGCAGGGGAAATAGGTTCTGGTTTGCAAGCTGGAAGTTGTTGCCCTGGGGGCTTCTGCTGAGTAAATACGAATGGAATTTTCTTAATATCCATCCTGATAAGAATGATAACTGGTTGCAGCAACCTACAAATTATTGGCCAAGACACCAAAAATTCTTTTTGTTGGGCTGTGTTATTAATTGGTCCATCAAAACCAAGTCCCATGCCTGTATCCAGACAACCTTCACTTCCTTAACCATCTGCTTACCTTGCGTGGCATCTTGCCCAGAACCCATTCCAGCCTCAGGTTCACAGGTGTGGGTCTCTCTCCCACCTGCCCCTTGGCCACCTCAGTCTCGCTTGCAGGGCACTTGGTGTCATCAACCAGCACAATCTGTTGAAGGATCAATTGATCAAACAAACGAGTTATAATTACAGTACAGTCTCACTTATCCAAGCTAAACGGGCCGGCAGAACCTTGGATAAGCGAATATCTTGGACAATAAGGAGGGATTAAGGAAAAGCCTATTAAACATCAAATTAGGTTATGATTTTACAAATTAAGCACCAAAGCATCATGTTATACAATATGGGGCCTCCGGTGGCCTAGGGGATAAAAACCTTGTGACTTGAAGGTTGGGTTGCTGACCTGAAGGCTGCCAGGTTCGAATCCCACCCGGGGAGAGCATGGATGAGCTCCCTCTATCAGTTCCAGCTCCATGCGGGGACATGAGAGAAGCCTCCCACAAGGATGGTAAAACATCAAAACATCCGGGCGTCCCCTGGGCAACGTCCTTGCAGACGGCCAATTCTCTCACTCCAGAAGCAACTCCGGTTGCTCCTGACACTAAAAAAAAAATCATGTTATACAACACATTTGACAGAAAAAGTAGTTTAATATGCAGTAATGTTATATTGTAATTACTGTATTTACGAATTTAGCACCAAAATATCATGATATATTGAAAACATTGACTACAAAAATGGCTTGGATAATCCAGAACCTTGGATAAGCGAGTCTTGGATAAGTGAGACTCTACTGTATATGAAATTAGTAAATATACCCGGCATTACCTGGGTGTCAAAAGGGCTGCTGGCCACCTACTTTCTCCCTTCTCCAGCTCTGAGAAGGCCTACCTCATAATGTTACAATAGCAAATTTATAGACTTATCCATCTCCTCCAGTCATAATTAAGTGAAAAAACAGATCTAGATTCAGCAGTTATGTGAGTCTTCCTATAGATGATTACAATTTGTACATAACACTAAATTGTGATTAATGAAACACTGAAGCCAACACATCCAATTTTCTCATCATAACGATGCTGGAGAAGAAGGAAGGGAGCAATGCAAGATCACAGTTGGCTTTGTCCTGCTTCATAATTACAATGGCACACTCTCCCAACTGCCTCCTATTCATTCTCATCATACCCGTCCGTCGCCTGTAATCCTGCCCACAAAGTCAACCGGGCAACGTTCACGGCGGGCCAGGCGATGCAGGAAGTCCGCATGGCGGGGACGTAGCAAGAGGGCATTCGATTCTTGGTATTCGGCCCCCCAGATCTCCAGGACACTCAGAGTGGGATCTCCCAGCTGCAAAAGAAAAAGGAGAGGAAAGAGAAAATGTGCCATTGGTTTCAGTGAATTAGTGAGATTTATTTATTCAGTAGTTATAGCAGTCTACTCTAGTAAGGTAAAAGGGTAAAGGTTTCCCCTGACGTTAAGTCCAGTCGTGTCCGACTCTGGGGGTTGGTGCTCATCTCCATTTCTAAGCCGAAGAGCCGGTGTTGTTTGTAGACACCTCCAAGGTCATGTGGCCGGCATGACTGCATGGAGCGCCGTTACCTTCCTGCTGGAGCAGTACCTATTGATTTACTCACATTTGCATGTTTTCAAACTGCTAGGTTGGCAGAAGCTGGAGCTAACAGCAGGCGCTCACTCCGCTTCCCCAGATTTGAACCTGGGACCTTTCGGTCTGCAAGTTCAGCAGCTCAGCGCTTTAACACACTGTGCCACTGGAGGCTCCTGTCTACTCTAGTAAGGACTAGTAAATAAGATGCAGACATAGAGCACTTACAACCCTGTTTGCTACCATAGCATACTTATTTAATATTGCAATCTTCCTCAGGTTTGTTGCAGTCAGCATTGCAAAAAAAAAATTAACATTCTCATTATTTAAAAGTAACTAATCCTGTTACTTTTAGTTCATTTTTCAAGTCATCTTAGGCCCTTCAAGACAGGCCCTATATCCCAGGATTTGATACCAGGTAGGAGCCACAGTGGTGCAATGGGTTAAACCCTTGTGCCAGCTGAACTGCAGACCTGAAGGTTGGGTTGATGACCTGAAGGTTGGCAGTTCTAATTTGCGAAATGGGTTGAGCTCCCATTTGTCAGTTCTAGCTTGTGGGGGACATGAAAGAAGCCTCTCAGCAGGGTGGTAACACATCCGGGCATCCCCTGGGCAATGTCTCTGTAGACGGTCAATTCTCTCACATTAGAAGCAACTAGCATTTTCTCAAGTTGCTTCTGACAAGATTTTAAAAATCTCAGGTTTTCTGTTTATTCCAGATTATCTGGCAGTGGAGACTCATATAATCCAGTTTAATGCAGAAAACCTGGGATCAGGCCTGTCTGGAAGGGTCCAATGATAAAACCCATTTTTGGTGGTACAAAACATACCTAGAACAGGGACTCCAGATATATATATATATCCTATAATTCTAAAATTAATTAAACAGAGGAATACTGCAGAATGAAGCAATCTCTTAAACGACCCATCATTATTTGATTTAGCTAAGCTTTAGTTAGTGTAGAATAATTAACTGCAATTCATTTGTTATTTGCGACTACTGGATTCCAAAGTTTCTTTGTAAGGAAGCTTTCAAGTTTTTTTTTATCCTTGAGTAATTTTACAGTTTTGTTTCTGCATGTTTTGTTGTGAAAATGGACTACTCCCACTCTCAGAGTTTTGATAAAAGGATGGGATTAAAAATGCAAGACAAATAAATAAACAAACAAATATAAAAAACAGAAAAGATCCAGAGGCCAGAGTTAAGAGTAACAGTAGCTACTGTTTTTAGTATCAGCAGGGCAAGCATAATGGATAGTTTTTTCTAAGTCTTCACTGGAGTTGTAGTTTGGTGAAACAATAGCACTTTAGGCAGAGATGGCTAAAGAACACACAAAAACTACAACTCCAATGATAACCATGGCAGTTAAAGTAGAGTCAAACTGCATTATTTCTACAGTGTAAATCCACTCTAAGATATGTTGATTTACAGATTCATTAACACTGGAATTATTCATCGCCAATGGGTTGGAGAGAAGTTATTTCAGAGCACTGACCTGGAAACGACTTGAATAGATCACCGCTCCAGCCGGTTCACTCAGCTCTTTCAGAACGTTCCCTACAATAGGAAAGAAAATATATTTGCAAAGACCCCCAAATACACTTCCTAAATCTTTAGAGGACTGACCTATCAGCATTGTTTGACATTTCCATCACCATCATGGCTTGGTACAAGTCACACCGCACACAGATCTACAGGCAAGTGAATGCATTGCTCAACTGCCGCATCTCAGAGCTCTCCACCAGCCATCCCTCTCACCGTTGCCTCCAGCACCCTGGTCATGCAAACTGCAAATGGGATTGTCCTCGCCACTCTCCACACAGCCTCGCAAGACCCGGTTCATCTTCTGCTCCATCTCAGCATCGCCACGCTGCACTGCTCCAAAGTCAAGCTCGCTGGCATTATCACCTTGCACCTGTCCACAGACATAGAAAGTGTTGGTAGGGATGAAAGGCTTCAAAATGAAGAGCCATAGCTTTGTCATGAGGTGGCAACTCCATTAGGAAAGATTAGGAAGAGCCCAGCAAAGTGGGGCAATTTGTTGTTACAGGCCCACAAATCTAAAGTATGCAAAAATATTTACCCTAAAACAGTGGCATGAGTGGTTTCCATATCAGTACAGTGGTAAATCTAAGAAAGGCTTTAATCTGAGTTTTAGATGATCTGTCTTAACCATTAGTCTTTTTTTTAAATCATTTTTATTGGCACTTTACAAGCAACGTTGTTCAACTTATAGCTTTTCTCCAATATTGTTTTGTACCTTACATTAAAAGTAGGTGAACAATGCATAAATAGCTTAAGGCTGGAGTGGGAGGGAGTTGGATTCAGCACCTTTGATAACACTAAGTCTAGGTTGTCATGGTTTGTAAATATACTATATGTGTGTTAACTAGAAAATCAAATACATGAAGCCAATTGGCTGAATTTCCAAGGACATGAGAATCAGTTTGCAACTGTTGCTGTCCTGCTGCTGGAGAACCGTTTTGAACAGGTTTCTATGTGTATGTGAGAGAGAGAGTCTCCTGAGTACTGGCCAGGGAGAGCGCAGATGAGCTCCCTTTATCAGCTCCAGCTCCATGCAGGGACATGAGAGAAGCCTCCCACAAGGATGGTAAAAATATCAAAAACATTTGGGCGTCCCCTGGGCAACATCCTTACAGACAGCCAATTCTCTCACACCAGAAGCGGCTTGCAGTTTCTCAAGTCGCTCCTGACATGAAAAAAAAAACTGGCTGGAAAGAAGATGGCTCTGTACTCAGAGAGGCCTGACTATTCCTGAGACCTTATTTTGCTGCTGGTCTTTACTGAAGCAGATTTATGGACTAAGAAAGGACTGCTTATGACTGCTGATTTCTGGTGACTCTGGGTTCATGAGCACACGTAAGAGCTTCTACCTATCATCCACAATCCCCAACACAGGTTAATATTCAAAGCAATTCACAGTCCAACTAATATGGAAGAAACCAGTTGCTGTCCTCCCAAGCCTTAGGGTGCTATCAGTGCTATCTGGCACCATTTTAACTGCCATGGTGTAATGTTATGGAAACCCAGGAGCTGTAGTTTGGTGAGGCACCAACATTCTTTGGCACGTTGTAAAACTACAACTCCCAGGATTTCATAGCATTGAACCATGGCAGTTAAAGTGGTGTCAAACTGCATTAATTCTATTGTATCAATGCCCCCTTAGAAAGATAGATGATATCTGTCTCCAAAGATGACGGGTAGAGAAAGGAGAGGATCCCTTGGCTTACCTGGATGGAAGAAGCAGCTCCACCCCCAACACCAATTCTGTAGACAGGGCCTCCAACCTTTACTACATCCATACCTGGAAACCAAAATTAACATTGTCGTTGCAGGGTTTTGATAGGTTCTTAGAAATACAAGGATTATGCTGGATAAAATCTCAGGAACAGGGGTGGAGAGAGGGCAAACCCAGAGTCTTTGAGTTTAAAAGTAACAATAATTACCTGGTTGTGGGACTTCCTTGCGCACATGGGTATCTTCCATTGCCCCAATGCCACCGCTGAACATGATTGGTTTGATCCACTCATGCCGTTCGCCATCTGACAGACACATCCCAAAAGAGCGAGCAAAGCCTGGCCCAAAGAATATGGACAAGTGGTAGGGAGCTTCCTTTTTGTTTTCAAATATTGATCTTTATACTATCAATAATACAGGCAGTCCCCAAATTACAGACAAGATAGGTTCTATGTGTTGTCGAAGGATTTATGACCGGAATCACTGAGTGGCTGTGAGTTTTCCAGGCTGTATGGCCATCTTCCAGAAGCATTCTCTCCTGACGTTTTGCCACCATCTATGGCAGGCATCCTCAGAGGTTGTGAGGTCTGTTGGAAACTAGGCAAGTGGGGTTTATATATCTGTGAAATAATGTTCAGGGTGGGAGAAAGAGCTCTTGTCTGTTTGAGGCAAGTGTGAATGTTGCAATTGGCAATTTTTAATGAAAATAAACAAAATCTGGCTACCAGTATTATTTTTTTAAAAAAAATCTAAAATCAGGACAGTAAATAAAGAACAACACTCAGAAAACAGGGGAATTCCAGACATGAATCAATCAGGGCTAACACCTCCCAACAAAGGATTCCCCCCCACCCCAGCAAGAAGCAGCCAGGCTTTGAAACTGCAAGACCATTCAATGCTAATCAAGGTGGCCAATTACAACATTCACACTTGCCTCCAACTCTGGGACTGCCTGTACTCACTGACACTTCTCCAATTCGTACCCTTCTTTGAGTGAAGCAGTTATTGTGTTTTTTTTAAAACTTGCAAGATCCAGGTTCTATTTATTATTATCTATTTATTATTTGTTATTATATGTTCCGCCAAGTTGTTGCCCACTTATGGCAAATCTATGACATAACCATGGTGTGGCTATAAATATATCCCACAGAGATACAAAAGGAGGCCGGTGCAACAAATCACTCTGACCAAGAGGTCATGAGTTCGAGGCCAGCCTGTGCCTGCGTCTGTCTCTGTCTCTGTTCTATGTTATGGCATTGAATGTTTGCCTTATATGTGTGCAATGTAATCCGCCCTGAGTCCTCTTTGGGGTGAGAAGGGGGAATATAAATACTGTGAATAAATAAATACTCTATTTTGTTTTGCCATGCTCACCTGCCAGCACAGGTTCTCCAAATTTGTTGCCATAATCGGAAGCACCGTCACTGGCTCCAATGGCCACCTCCACAGGTCGGGCAAAGTTGCCAGGATAAGGGAAGGACGAATCCTCCCATGGTAATGAGTATCCTGCAACCAAGAGTGAGGAACATGTAAGAGAAATAGCATAGCATAGTGGTTGCAGGGCTGAAGCGGAAACAGGGAGACCTTGCTTCAAATCCCAAGCCGCTGCTACTAACCTGGGATGTGGAGATTGCCAAAGCTGTAGCCAGCTGTGCCAGCGATCACGTGGGCTCCGCGCCCGGTGCATTGCACATCTCGAATCCGCCCGCCAGTCCCTGTGGTGGCACCACTGAAAGGGGCAACGCCTGCAAAGAGAATCCAAAAGCAACACAAATAGGGCGTCACAAATAGGGACCATTGTTCTCCCTCCGTAGCCTGCTGAGTTTGGAGCCAATGAATGTTTAATTTTCAACCACAACTACTAAGTCAGAATTTGGAATTTTGTTTTCTTTTGAACTAGAATCAGAGTTGGAAGAGACTCCAAGGGCCATCCAGTCCAACCTCATTCTGCCTGGCAGGAAAACATAATCAAAGCCCCATTGACAGATGGCCATCCAGATTCTATTTAAAAACCTCCAGAGGAGGAAACTCCATTACCCTTTCAGACAGCATATTCCACTTCTGAACAGTTCTCACAGACAGGATGTCCTTATTTATGTATTTATTTGCAGTATTTATATTCCGCCCTTCTCACCCCAAAGGGGACTCAGAGCGAATCACATTATATACATATAGGGCAAACATTCAATGCCCATATACACATAGAACCAGACAGAGACAGACGCAGAGGCAATTTAACCTTCTCCTGAGGGAATGTTCGATTCTGGCCACAGGGGGAGCAGCTGCTTCATCATCCACTGTGACAGCACTTCCTCGTTCCAACGTCGTAAATTAGTTAAATATGCCTCCCCACTTTATAAGTGGTACCTTATTTCCTACTTGATAGATGCAACTGTATTTCGGGTTGCTAGGTCAGCAAAAAGCAGGGGCTATTTTTTATTTTTTTAATTGACGGGTGCTCACCCCACCATGGGCTGGCCTCGAACTCATGACCTCATGGTCAGAGTGATTTATTGCAGCAGGCTGTTCACCAGCCTGCGCCACAGCCCGGCCCCACTTCTGAACAGTTCTCACAGACAGGATGTCCTTCCTAATATTTAGGTGGAATCTCTTGTTCTGAAATTGGAATCCATTATCCTGGTCTCTAGAGCAGCAGAAAACAAGCTTGCTCTCTCCTCAATGTGACCATACCTCCCACAATTCCCACCGAACCATAACTTTTTCATACTCTTAGCAAAGCAAGGGAAACTTTTCTAAGGGTTTATTCAGGCAGTCTCTCTCATTATTGTCCGCCCCAAGAGTTGTTTCATTTCTGGCACATTTTCATCTTATGCCCTGGCTTCCTGGCTGCATTCCCGGATTTTGGGCCATTGCACAAGAGGCAGGATTTTCATACTACAGAGATAGGGGCAAGCAAAAATGAATCCATAGGAAGGAAGGGATTGAGTCCCTTAAAATGTCCCTGATTTCTCTTTCAGTCTTAGAGTGATGCAGAAAAGGGAACTCACTGGACTCACTAGGGCCAATGGGGGTTGCAGTCCAAAATGTCTTGCTGACAACTTTATCATCCTGTGGTTGGTGTTGTTTCAGGGGTCAAGCAGAATTCTTATCTACAATAATAAAAATGCATTACAAAACACCACCCAGTTCACTCACCAGTGGGGAAGTTGTGTGTCTCGGCTGTGAAAATGACATGCCGGGTGGAGGTGCGCTTCTCAAAGGGGCTGGAGCGGGAGGGGTCACTGGGCCACAATGAAAGAACTTCCCTGCCCTGGATTGCACTGGAGAGTAAAAGCAAACTCTTAAAAAATTCATTGATTTACTATCTTCACATCTATCCACTCATCCAGAGCTCAAGGTACACACCTTCTTTTCTCCCATTTGTGAGGCAATTTACTCTGAAAGACAGTGGCATCAAGATCACTCTGCAAGCCTCACTGCAGAGCCAGCATCTGAACCCAGGAAGCATGCAGCCATTGCAATTAAAGTGGAGTCAAACTGCAATCATTCTAATGTTTCTCTTTGTCAAACACCCACCTGCTGTTGTCGCAGAACTTGACCACATTGTTGGGATTGCTGTGCTCCTGCGTCTTCATGATGGACTCAAAAAGCGACTCCTTCATCTCCGTTCCATCCACCAAGAGGCGGCCCTTGAAGAACCAATGCCGGCTGTGTTCACTGCCCAAGACACACAATGAGGGTCAGGCACAGAGGAGGCTACAGTATATTAAATCCAGGAAGCCAGTGAGGCCGATTCTACTATTCACATTAACCGTGGATCCCTGCATTGGCAGGGTGCTGGATTAGATGCTTCAAATGCTACAATTCCATGAACATGTGCAGTCAGCAGTTCAGGGATGGCAATGAGATGTAATGGAACTGTTGGAAGTCAGAGCTTATAGAAATTATTTTTTGGGAGTCTTTCTCCCAAAATCCCTTCTATAAGTAGTTACAAACCAACACAGAAGCTCTTCCAAGCCCCAAACCATCTAGTTTAGCAACTCTGACTAGAAGTGGCTCTCCAGGGCCTAAAGCACAGGTGTCAAATTTGTGGTCTTTCTGATGTTTGGGCCTCCAACTCCCAGAAGCCCGATCGAGCTTATCCAATGGTCAGGAATTCTGGGAGCTGAAGTCCAAAACACCTGGAGGGTCACAGGCAAATAATAGTTATTTCATTAGAAAGCAGGCCCATAATTTCTGCAGCAGTTAGGGATGCAAAATCCCCACAATAGTGGAAAAAATTCATATACAACCTCTGAAGATGCCTGCCATAGATGTGGGTAGAACGTCAGAAGAGAATGTTTCTGGAACATGCCCATACAGCCCGGAAAACTCACAACAACCTTGTGATTCTGGCCATGAAAGCCTTTGACAACACAATGCATTTTTTTCAAAAAAAAATACCAACCCAAAATCAAAACAATTGTTCTGGTGGAAATTGAGCATAAAATCGCTTGGAGCACCTATAGGTTTTTTTAAAAGAACATATTAATAAAATTCATGAATAATCCTCTTCATTTGAAGGTGGAGATGAGTCCTGTAAAACATTTGCTCCAGTTCAGCTATGATGCATGATGACTACCATTGTGCAATGAAAACCCATATATTGTAACATCACAGGAGATCCCAGGTGAATATGAACATTGCAAAACTCTTCAGTTTTATTCCCTGCACACACAAGTCCACTTACAGAGGCCCATGCTGAATCCCAGCCAAGGTCGTGAATGCACCCTGACTCTTTCATGCCAGCAGGCAGCTGTTAATGTTTGGCCACGGTGCTAACAAGGACTCCAAACCCCATCTGCCTTGTAGTAGGGACCCAACTATCTATAGAAACTTCTCCTATAAAGTAGACACCTGTTTGATTGCGCTAGATCGAAGCATTCCACGCTGGTGGGATTTCTGCCAAGTTTCTGGAAAAGAGCAGTGTAAAAATCCAGGTCCCAGGAATCAAAGGCCAGACCTGTGTTAGAGAGAGAAGACATTTCCCCATTTTCCTTAAGTTCATCTATTTGCTGTCTACTTGAGCCCACCCACTGTCAAGATGACTCTTATTAAGAGGAAACTGAGAGGGGCAGAATGTGATAGAAAAGACATGGGATAGGATGGTTTAAAAAGTCTGGAAGATGGCCAGAACATTGCCAAAACAACTCTACCATGCTCTATTGCACTTTGTCCCATTGACCGGTAAAAGGACCTCCCTCCATGATCCAAGTGCCAACTTCCAGTTACACATTGTTCAAACCAACAAATCCTTCCCTCATGTTTCCTTATGGTTTTCTGTGAAGGTTGGCGGGATTGTTTTGGGGGATTACTGCTCCATGAATTCCTTAGCCAGCATGGAGGCTTCTGGGAGCTGTGGTCCAAAATTTTGTCCAACCTTCACCATACATTCCCAGTCTTGTTTACTGTGCTTATTTGACTCTTTCTCGTACCAAGTTGGTTGTTTGCTTTGACCAAGGCAGCTCTCCCTTCTCCAAGGATATCAACATCGAACACAGGTTCCGGACGGGTTGCAACAGCAAAGCTATCAATGGGTTCTGGGTAGCATTGCTCAGTCATCCGGTCATACAGTGAAGATACCAAGGTGGCCTCCTGGGATGGTGTTGGAGTCTGGTCACACTGAAAGAGAGAGACCCAGAAAGCCTTAGGATAATATTCCTACATTATTCCTATGGACTGAATGCATGTGGCGGGGAAACATCCTAAGGCTCAAGCATTGGCTCTAAGACTATATTCCAAAGAGATAAAGTGGGAAGGGGAGTCATGATCAAGTTGGGACAGTCAACCTACTACGTATCAGAAAGAGGGTCAGTTGTCTTATTTTTGTTGTTGATATAATTATTAACATTTGGCCTTTTTCTTTTCCAAGGATGGGGATCCCAGAACTATTTTTAAGGTGGGAAAAGCTCAAGATTGGCAAAAATTCATAACAAATTTATGTACTTGCCTAATTTTTGCTACAAAACACAAAAACACAGGACACAGTGGATAATAATAATAGCCCTATGTTGTCCATTTACGATTCAACTATTTATTGTTTGAAAATATTACCTCCCCAAATTCCAAAAAGCATACCTTGATATTGCTATTTTATATAAGGGATGCCATTGTATATAAACTGGAGCATTCAAGGATATTGGTAACCACGGGGAGTCCTGGAACCAAACTCCAGCATATACCAGCTAAGAGAGTTAACAATGTGACTGCATAGTGAGAACAATGGCTAAATAATAAATGGAACATTGTAAAATCATTTCAAGTAGAAAATGTACATATCAAGGAAAACAGAAAAGTGTGTAAGATTCTATTAAGTGAATACGATGATGGCTATAAAGTAGGACTCTTTGGAGTGATTGTTTGTGCAGACAGTACCCTCAGAATGCAAAAGTGTCCTTATCTTAGCCATCCATACGGACAATTCTGAAGTTCTTGGATATCGGAATTCTAGATCAAGATTGCAACCAATATATAAAAGACCTGTTCAGATTGGGAACTGGAAACACAACTCCCTATCAATGGGGCTAAGAATCTTCTGACTTCTAGATTTGGGGATTATAACTCTGCTATTGCTTTGATGGTTTGGAAAGCTGAAATCTACAACTCCTTTTTGGGGAAAGGAGTAACAATGATGCTAGAGATAGAGAAATTCAGGCCCACCTTGAAGAGGTAGCGACGAGAACATTCAATCCGGTCAATTTTTTCTAGCCCAGCTGCCTTGCACACCGACACAGCATTAGTCGAAGCTGCAGTGGAGAAGTTCAGCCTGCAACGGAAAATAATTACAATTCCTAATATCTAATTAAGTGTTGCTATTATTATGTTAAATAGGAACTGCAATGCCATTGGCACATTCATATTGAATTCATTTGTCCACACATGCACAACAAGCACAGACTCATTTTGGACATTATAGCCAAAACATGGTTTGTCTGTCATCAGACATCCCTTCCTTGAATCACAGAATCATAGAGTTGGAAGAGACCTCATAGGCCATCCAGTCCAACCTCATTATGCCAAGAAACAGGAAAATTGCATTCAAAGCACCCCTGATAGATGGCCATTCATTCAGCCTCTGTTTAAAAGCCTCCAAAGAAGGAGCCTCCACCACACTCAGGGGCAGAGAATTCCACTGCTGAACAGCTCTCACATTTAGGAAGTTCTTCCTCATGTTCAGGTGGAATCTCCTTTTCTGTAGTTTCAGGCCATTGTTCCCTGTCCTAGTCTCCAGCACAGCAGAAAACAAGCTTGCTCCCTCCTCCCTATGACTTCCCCTCACATATTTATACATGGCCCTCTTCATGTCTCCTCTCAGCCTTCTCTTCTTCAGGCTAAACATGCTCAGCTCTTTGAGCCACTCGTCATAGGGCTTGTTTTCCAGACCCTTGATCATTTTAGTCACCCTTCTCTGGACACATTCCAGCTTGACAACATCTCCTTTATATTGTGGTGCCCAGAACTGGACACAGTGTGATTCCAGGTGTGGTCTGACCAAGGCAGAATAAAGGGGTAGCATGACTTCCCAAGATCTAAACACTATAGTCCTTGCTTAATTTATATGTGTTTTTATCTGCTATGTCAGTTCAACCCTTCACACCAAGGCTAAGGAACACGCAGCCCTCGATATTTTGTCTAATTCCAAATCCCATTATCCTTCACCAATGGTTTTGCTGGTAAGTGTGATGAATGTTGCAGTCAATTCCCTACATTTGTACAAAACCCAGTTTAGCAACTGGCAATCACAGTTTAAAGAGTTTCCAGTCCTGATTTAGAGACAAATTATATGTGTATTGAGGCATTTAATAGTTAACTTTTAACTGAAGATGGAACAGTATTAGCCTCATGTCTCCAAACTAGCTATGAAAGTTTAGTTCCAAGCACCTCCAACTTCCTACTTAAAAAACATATTTTGCATCCAAATGCTCTCTGAAGTGGAAGACAAATCTGCAGTTATTTTGGCTGTCTTTGGATTGGTTTAAACCAAGGAGATGACTTTTTTTCAATAAGAAGTTGAGGCAGAGTTTGAAAAGTTCTCTTCGTGCCCTAAAATATCTCAGCAAAGGACAACAATGTGGCAAAATTGTCTCTCACGCTCCTTTGTGAGCACCTGAGATTTTTTTTAAAAAAATGTGGTAACATAGTTTTACTTATCCTGGAAACATCACAAGATACAACATAAGAAATCAAAGAGGAAATTGTAATGTGTGTAAAGCTTTAACATGGGGTGCATCTACACTGTAGAATGAATACAGTTTGACATTACGCTCAATGCTATCGAATCATGGGAATTATAATGTTCTTAAGCATAAACACCAGAGTTCTTTTGCAGAAAGCTTTTAAAACTACACGTCCTATGTTCCATAGCATTGAGACGTGGAAGTTAAAGTGGCACCAAACTGCGTTAATCCTACAGGTTTGGCATTTGAACATGGCTGCACAACATACTCTGATCTATCATGCAACATCAACAGTTTAATTCTTCCCTCATTGATCAGACTTACCGAGGGCCAATCTCTACCAGTAAATCAGAAGGGGATGGACTGAGAAAGGATTTGTTTGCAATGTCACCCTGTTCAAAGGGGCAGCCAAAGACCCATTGCAGCATCTCCATCTCCTGGGCATTTGGGGGTGCTGACCCTGGCAAGGAAAACAAGAAAAAGGTGAAAAACATTATCCCAAATGCACCAGAGCAATGACCCAGCCCACACTTGGGTTGCATCTATGCCAGGCATGGGCAAACTTGGGCCCTCCAGGTGTTTTGGACTTTGACTCGCACAATTCCTAACAGCCGGTAGGCTGTTAGGAATTGTGCGAGTTGAAGTCCAAAACACCTGGAGGGCCAAAGTTTGCCCATGCCTGATCTGCACCATAGAATTAACACATTTTGAACCCATTTTAACTGCTATGGCTTAAGGCTTTGGAACCATGGAGTTGTGGCAGTATAAAGTCTTTAGTCTTCTCTCCCAAAGAGTGCTGAAGCCTCACTAAACTACAACTTCCAGGATTCTACAGTAGTGCCAAGCTGCATTAATTCTACAGTGTAGATACACCCTTTATCTTGACACAACTCCCTGGCCAACTTCCTTCCCCATAAAGTTTGCCAACATGTACGCCTCTGGAATCTACATTCTGCATTCCCTTTTTGAATCACAACTGAAGTCCGTTCTGTACCTGTCCAGTTGACGTTGAAGCACACTTCCTTCTGTACCGCTTGGACAGCATTTCCCAAAGTGGCTTGGGCTGAACGTAGAAGGCTGCCAAGGGCACTTTCCGCCTCCGTTGGCCGCTGGTAATAGTGTAGGACCACCATGGCAGAGCCCTGAAGGAGAAAAAATAAGCAGTAAAATGTGGGCTAGACAAAACTACGGTTAGGTGGATCTGCAATTGGCTAAGCGAACGAACCCAAAGGGTGCTCACCAATGCGTCATCTTCATCATGGAAAGAAGTGACAAGTGGAGTGCCGCAGGGCTCCGTCCTGGGCCCGGTTCTGTTCAACATCTTTATTAACGACTTAGACGAAGGGTTAGAAGGCACGATCATCAAGTTTGCAGACGACACAAAACTGGGAGGGATAGCTAACACTCCAGAAGACAGGAGCAGAATTCAAAATGATCTTGACAGACTAGAGAGATGGGCCGAAACTAACAAAATGAAGTTCAACAGGGACAAATGCAAGATACTTCATTTCGGCAGAAAAAATGGAAATCAAAGATACAGAATGGGGGACGCCTGGCTTGACAGCAGTGTGTGCGAAAAAGACCTTGGAGTCCTCGTGGACAACAAGTTAAACATGAGCCAACAATGTGATGCAGCAGCTAAAAAAGCCAACGGGATTCTGGCCTGCATCAATAGGGGAATAGCGTCTAGATCCAGGGAAGTCCTGCTCCCCCTCTATTCTGCCTTGGTCAGACCACAACTGGAATACTGTGTCCAATTTTGGGCACCACAGTTGAAGGGAGATGTTGACAAGCTGGAAAGCGTCCAGAGGAGGGCGACTAAAATGATTAAGGGTCTGGAGAACAAGCCCTATGAGGAGCGGCTTAAAGAGCTTGGCATGTTTAGCCTGCAGAAGAGAAGGCTGAGAGGAGACATGATAGCCATGTACAAATACGTGAAGGGAAGTCATAGGGAGGAGGGAGCAAGCTTGTTTTCTGCTGCCCTGCAGACTAGGACACGGAACAATGGCTTCAAACTACAGGAAAGGAGATTCCACCTGAACATCAGGAAGAACTTCCTCACTGTGAGGGCTGTTCGACAGTGGAACTCTCTCCCCCGGGCTGTGGTGGAGGCTCCTTCCTTGGAGGCTTTTAAGCAGAGGCTGGATGGCCATCTGTCGGGGGTGCTTTGAATGCGATTTCCTGCTTCTTGGCAGGGGGTTGGACTGGATGGCCCATGAGGTCTCTTCCAACTCTACTATTCTATGATTCTATGATTCTATGAGTAGTTACTTATAAAGAGTCTCTTTTTGGCTGAAAAGGAGATAAACTTGGCATTTTAGGGACAACCTTCCCAGTGTCCACATGTTTCAAACTCTTTAACTGCATGTTGTCGAAGGCATTCATGGCTAGAGATGTTAATAATAATAATAATAATAATAATAATAATAATAATAATGGACTTTTGAATCCAGGCTGACAAAGTTCTAGAACACAACACACCAGACATCACAGTTGTAGAAAAGAAAAAGGTTTGGATTATTGATGTCGCCATACCAGGTGACAGTCGGATTGACGAAAAACAACAGGAAAAATTCAGCCGCTATCAGGACCTCAAGATCGAACTTCAAAGACTCTGGCAGAAACCAGTACAGGTGGTCCTGGTGGTGATTGGCACATTGGGTACCGTGCCAAAAGATCTCAGCCGGCATTTGGAAACAACAGACATTGACAAAATTACGATCTGCCAGCTGCAAAAGGCCACCCGACTGGGATCTGCGCGCATCATCCGAAAATACATCACACAGTCCTAAACGCTTGGGAAGTGTTCGACTTGTGATTTTGTATTATGAAATCCAGCATAGCTATCTTGTTTGCTGTGTCATCCTATGTTGTTGTGTCAATAATAATAATAATAATAATAATAATAATAATAATAATAACTTTATTTTTGTATCCTGCCTCCATCTCCCCAAAGGGACTTGGGACAGCTAACACAGGGCCAAGCCCAAACATTCCAATAAAACAACATAAAATACATATAAGACACACAACAACAACCAATAAAATGTTCAATGTTTTGTCGAAGGCTTTCATGTTGTTGAAGGCTGTGCATTTTGACTATATGTCTAGTATGTTCAGGGTGTTATGATGCTCCAAATTTCTATTGTATAGGAATGGAAGCCAAAGAAAGGCTGGAAGGAAGTCAAAGAACAACATGGAAGGGACTAGCTCCCAGCAAATAGAGGATGGAAAGATTTTAAAGTGTTTATTGAGCCCAGGATTCAATGCATCTAAAGCCAAGATAGGTATTGTGCAGCTATCCAGAACGACTGGACTGCAAGTCCCAGTTGCCCCATCTAACTTAGACAATGGTGATGAATGCTGGGAATTGTAGTCCAGCAGCACTGCAATTCCTATCCCTGATCAAAACTGGGCAATACAGTGAGTGAAAGGGGAACACAGGCATCTGACAAACTATTAAACTTCCTTAGAGATAGCAATTAAGTTTGGATAAATCAACCTTGAAGATCCTTCTATAACATCTCTGCACCCACTCATTCATATAACCCCAAATTTCAGCATCCCAAAGGACATTTTTGGGACAAAAGGGGAAAGGGCAAAAGTCCAACAGTGAAATGGAATAGGTCAGTGGCCTCCAAATCGCTCACACATTTTGCTTGCCTCATCCAAGAAAAGCTTTGGGAACATTCCCCTAATTCTCTGCTTCACAAATGTCACAGAAAAAGCTGAAAACACAAGGGTGACACACCATACCAAAGATTTCTTCAACACTAAGGATGCATCTACACTATCAAATTAATGCAGTTTGATACCACTACTATGGTTCGGTGGTCTGGATTAATGGAGTTGTAGTTTTACGCCAAACTTGGTCCCTCCAGGTGTTTTTGGACTTCAACTCCCATCATTCCTAACAGCCTCAGGCCCCTTCCTTTTCCCCCTCAGCCGCTTAAGCGGCTGAGGGGGAAAAGGAAGGGGCCTGAGGCTGTTAGGAATGATGGGAGTTGAAGTCCAAAACACCTGGAGGGCCCAAATTTGCCCATGCCTGTTCTATAGCACTGAGCCATGGCAATTCAAGCAACGCCAGACAGCATTAATTCAACAGTGTTGATGCACTTTTGGTGTCAAAAACTTTCAATTGCAAGTTCCTTGGGGGCAGAAGGGGTGTGATGTTGAATTTTAACCCCAAGCACAACAGCAGCATGCAAGATGGGACTAAAGGTCCATTTACAAAAGAAAAACCAAAACACATTTAATTGGAAAGACTATCGCAATCTGTCTGACTTTGCTGCCTTCCAGTGTACATCTACACTGAAGAGTTCATGCAGTTTGGCTCCACTTGAGCTGCTCTTGGCATTTGTTTTTCCATGTCAGGAGCGACTCGAGACACTGTAAGTTGCTTCTGGTGTGAGAGAGTTGGCCATCTGCAAGGACGTTGCCCAGGGGACGCCTGGATGTTTGACCATCCTATGGGTGGCTTCTCTCGTGTCATCTCATGGGAAGCTGGAGCTGGCAGATGGGAGCTCACCCCGCTCCCTGGAATCAAACCGACCTGTCAGTCAGCAGTCCTGCTGGCACCATTGCGCCAGCGGGGACTCAACGGCCCTTGGCTCAATGCTATGGAATCCTGGGAGCTGTAGTTTTCCAAGGTCTTTGCTTCTCTTCCATGGATTTCATAACTTTGCGCTATGAGCAGTTCAAATGGGGTCAAACTACAGTAGAGTCTCACTTATCCAACACTCGCTTATCCAACGTTCTGGATTATCCAACGCATTTTTGTAGTCAATGTTTTCAATATATCGTGATATTTTGGTGCTAAATTCATAAATACAGTAATTACTACGTAGCGTATTGAACTACTTTTTCTGCCAAATTTGTTGTCTAACATGATGTTTTGGTGCTTCATTTGTAAAATCATAACCTAATTTGATGTTTAATAGGCTTTTCCTTAATGCCTCCTTATTATCCAACCTATTCGCTCATCCAACATTCTGCCGGCCCGTTTATGTTGGATAAGTGAGACTCTACTGTACATTACCTCTACATTATAGATGTACCTGGAGGTCTAAAATGTCCTGAGAAGCAGGAATCTGGGAGTCCTTTCACACAGCCATACAACCCAGAATATCAAGGTAGATAATCCACAATATCTGCTTTGAACTGGATTATCTGAGTCCACACTGCCATATAATCCAGTTCAATATGGATTTTATACAGCTGGGTGGAAGAGGTCTGGGCTATCTCTTTCCCTTTGAAGAAAGGTCGAGACATTGCCTTGCAAGCTTAAAGTCTGCACGCCTCCCTTTCTCCAAAACAAGGAAGAGATCTCCCAACTCCCTCCTTCCCAGATCCCTGGAATTTTGCACGGAAGAACACGTGTAACTTTCCCCCATTTCTCATGCTTACCTAGGGATCTTGCTCTCTTCGCTGTCTCTCAGCCCCACGGATGTGCTTGGCCCCCGATCACGGGGGAAAGGAGGTCACGAGTGGACCCTGGAAAGGAAACAAGGCACTTTTCTGTCTTTGGCTCTGACCCCCTTTGAGTGGGGAGGAGCAGGAAGGAAAAACTGGGAGGACCCTCCGAGGGACGCTTCCCATTGGCTGGTCTCTTCCCTCCCCGGCCTTGAATGGAGGCACGTGGGCGCCGCCCAACAAAGTTTGCAGCCTGAGGTTATGTGTTGCATGTGTGTGAAGGATATCCTGCGCAGGCATCCTCCAGACTCCAAAGCTCATCGTCCTCTCTTACTTCCCTCCTACAGCTCCATTGGCCCCAGATCGTGGTCATGGATGATGGGAGCTGCAGTCTGAAATCTGTCCAGAGAGGTGTAGGTTGCTCTCTTTGCCATTCCTGATGGAGAAGGAAGGTGAATGTGTTGCAAACCCCAGCAGGCCTAATGATGAGGGTTGATGGGAGCTGCAGTCTCAAAACACCTAGACAGCCAAAGGATGATGGGAGCTGTAGTCCAACAATATCCAGAAGGCCAGCCTTGCCCAATCTAGAGAGTGGAACTCAAATCAGTCTCTTGATGTTAGAAGGCAACCTAGACAGCCAAAGGATGATGGGAGCTGCAGTCTCAAAACACCTAGACAGCCAAAGGATGATGGGAGCGGCAGTCTCAAAACACCTAGACAGCCGAAGGATGATGGGAGCTGCAGTCTCAAAACACCTAGACAGCCGAAGGATGATGGGAGCTGTAGTCCAACAATATCCAGAAGGCCAGCCTTGCCCAATCTAGAGAGTGGAACTCAAGTCAGTCTCTTGATGTTAGAAGGCAACTTAGACAGCCAAAGGATGATGGGAGTGGCAGTCTCAAAACACCTAGCCAGCCAAAGGATGATGGGAGCTGCAGTCTCAAAATATCTAGACAGCTGAAGGATGATGGGAGCTGCAGTCTCAAAATGCCTAGACAGCCAAAGGATGATGGGAGCTGCAGTCTCAAAATGCCTAGACAGCCAAAGGATGATGGGAGCTGCAGTTTCAAAACACCTAGACAGCCAAAGGATGATGGGAGCTGCAGTTTCAAAACACCTAGACAGCCGAAGGATGATGGGAGCTGCAGTCTCAAAACACCTAGATAGCCAAAGGATGATGGGAGCTGCAGTCTCAAAACACCTAGACAGCTGAAGGATGATGGGAGCTGCAGTCTCAAAACACCTAGATAGCCAAAGGATGATGGGAGCGGCAGTCTCAAAACACCTAGACAGCCGAAGGATGATGGGAGCTGCAGTCTCAAAACACCTAGATAGCCAAAGGATGATGGGAGCTGCAGTCTCAAAACACCTAGACAGCCAAAGGATGATGGGAGCTGCAGTCCAATAATATCCAGAAGGCCAGTCAGTCTCTTGATGTTAGAAGGCAACTTCCAGCAGCTGTAGCCTATGCAGGTGAAGGATGATGGGAGCTGCAAAGCATCTGGAGACAGAGTTTGCCTTCCCTGGCCTTACCTGATGGAGTCAGGAACTGGAACTGAATGGCGCTTCAGAAGTGAGTTGCAAATCCCAGCTGTCCTAATGATGGGAGCCACAGTCCAACAATGTCATGAGTTTGCCATGGCTATCTTACTCTATAGAGCCGAGGTCAAATTCTGGGGCTCTCTGGATGCATTTGGAGAGCAACTCCCAGCAACCCTAGGCGGCCACATCAATAGAGAGGAATGCTGGGGCTTAGAGTCCAACAATAGCTGTGTGTGTGTGTGTGTGTGTGTGTGTGTGTGTGCAAAATTCTCATAGATCCTGCTGCAGTTTTGAGACCCATTTCCTTTCTTCAGTTTCTCTACTTAAGGCTCAAAGCGTCTTCTCTCCGAAATAATCAGTTTAAAAAGCTTGTCTGTCTTTAAATGATTTGCTGGACTGGAAATAGGCAATGGAGCATGTGACCGATAGAGAGGCAAATGTAGGCATATCTGGTTCCATGGTGTAATGGTTAGCACTTTGGACTCTGAATCCAATGATCCGAGTTCAAATCTCGGTGGAACCTGTTTTTGTAAGGGCAAAGAGCTAGCTCTCTATCCAAGCCCCACACCTTTGAACGAGAAGCTCTGGAAGTTGTAGTTCAACAACGTCTAGATCAGGCATGGACAAACTTGGACCCTCCAGGTGTTTTGTACTTCAACTCCCATCATTCCTAACAGCCTCAGGCCCTTTCCTTTTCCCCCTCAGCCGCTTCAGCGGCTGAGGGGGAAAAGGAAGGGGCCTGAGGCTGTTAGGAATGATGGGAGTTGGAGTCCAAAACACCTGGAGGGCCCAAGTTTGCCCAGAGAGTCCTGATCATAACATGCAACTGACATCATAGCTTTTTTAATAGAGAGCTGTGTGGGTCGAGACCAAAGTCCAATGGAAGCCAAAATGTGGATTTCACCATGCATGTCACAAAGAAGCATGTTTATTCAGCTCTTGAGAAATCCCATCCTTTTCATCAGGTTTAAACTGGTTTAAGTCACATTTACACGGTCGAAATTAATCAATCTTTGGAAAGATTATTTCACAATGATTGGGTTTAGTGTTCCTTACAATCTTTCAATATCTTGTCACAATCCAATCTGGCCTGACGTTTTAAAAACTAGACTCCTAATGTCTGGGGACCTTTTGCAAATTATGTAATTGTGCTATAATTCCACATTAACTGCTGCGGCAACGTCCTATTGATTCTCAGGATTTGCTGGTAATGAGGGCTAATTGGAATTCTCTATCAGGGAGCTTTAGGTCCTCCCTAAATAATAAACATAATTATTGACACAAAGACATAGTATGACACAGGAAATGAGATCTATATGCTGGATTTATTATTATTTTATTGTATGACACAGCAAACAAGATAGATATGCTGGATTTCGCATCACAAAATCACAAGTCGAACACTTCCCAAGTGTCTAGAACTGTGTGATGTATTTTCGGATGATGCGCGCAGACAGGGTGCCATGCCAAAAGATCTCAGCCGGCATTTGGAGACAATAGGCATTGACAAAATTATTATTATTATTATTATTATTATTATTATTATTATTATTATTATTATTATTTGAAACACAAGGTGAGTCCACATCAGACACTCTGCTGGCTGATTATTATTATTTTATTATGACACAGCAAACAAGATAGATATGCTGGATTTCATATCACAAAATCACAAGTCGAACACTTCCCAAGTGTCTAGGACTGTGTGATGTATTTTCAGATGATGTGCGCAGATCCCAGCAGGGTGGCCTTTTGCAGCTGGCAGATCGTAATTTTGTCAATGTCTATTGTTTCCAAATGCGGGCTGAGATCTTTTGGCACGGCACCCAGTGTGCCCATCACCACCGGGACCACCTGCACTGGTTTCTGCCAGAGTCTTTGAAGTTCAATCTTGAGGTCCTGATAGCGGCTGAGTTTTTCCTGTTGTTTTTCCTCAATGCGACTGTCACCTGGGATGGCGACATCAATGATCCAAACCTTTTTCTTTTCCACAACTGTGATGTCTGGTGTGTTGTGTTCCAGAACTTTGTCAGTCTGGATTCGGAAGTCCCACAGTATCTTTGCGTGTTCATTTTCCACGACCTTTGCTGGTTTGTGATCCCACCAGTTCTTTGCTGCTGGCAGGTGGTACTTGAGGCATAAGTTCCAATGGATCATTTGGGCCACACAGTTGTGCCTCTGTTTGTAGTCTGTCTGTGCAATTTTCTTACAGCAGCTGAGGATATGATCAATGGTTTCGTCGGTTTCCTTGCACAGTCTGCATTTTGGGTCATCAGCTGATTTTTCGATCTTGGCCTTAATTGCCTTTGTCCTGATGTCTTGCTCCTGGGCTGCAAGGATCAGGCCTTCTGTCTCCTTCTTCAGGGTCCCATTTGTGAGCCAGAGCCAGGTCTTCTCCTTATCAGCTTTTTCTTCAATTTTGTCAAGGAACTTTCCATGCAATGTTTTGTTGTGCCAGCTGTCATTATTATTATTATTATTATTATTATTATTATTATTATTATTATTATTGTATGACACAGCAAACAAGATAGATATGCTGGATTTCATTTAATAATAATAATAATAATAATAATAATAATAATAATAATAATAATAATAATAATTTGCCATTTGTTGCAATGGATGGCTGAGATTTAAAGTTGGGGTTTGACAGGTGAGGGAGGACAGGTACATTTGTCCCACTCAAAGTTTTACAGTGCAGTTCTTTTATCCACAATAAACCCTACTGAAATCATGGACTTCTGGTTGAAAAATACCATATAGTTGAACTGGAAGACCTAGAGAGGATATATTTTGTCAGACATGGATACATGAAACCACAGATACTGGTCTTGTGGATACAGGGGTCATACTATATCTCATTCTTCTCTATGGTCTACTGAAGATTAGAACCGGAGGGCATATGATCCAGATCTAATTCAATAATCCTAACTCCTTTCCTCCAAACTACAGTTCCTAAGAACTCTAAAAAAGAGAGATAATTCAATCACTCTAACTCCATAGCATAGACACTGGCATAGAAGACCTCATCAATACATGGGATGATTCAGTAAAGGACACTATGGGGCCTTCCAGACAGCCCTATATCCCAGGATCTGTTCCCAGGTTTTCTGTTTATCACAGATTATCTGGCAGTGCGAACTCATATAATCCAGTTTAAAGCAGAAAACCTGGGATCAGATCCTGGAATACAGGGCCTGTATGGAAGGGCCCTAAGGGGCTGACTTTGCAAGACCTGAGCAGAGCCCTCAAGGACTGGGACTTTGTGAAACTTCCCATTTATAAGGAGCATAAGGCAAAACTGACTTGGCAGCACATAACGCAAAAAAGGTGGACACAAAAAAAATTCACAGCAAAGCCTAAATTTGCCAGTGGCACAATGTTTAGCCACCCCCTTCGCAGCTCTCATTTCACGTCAGAAGAGCAAAAAATCTTTTGGGTCAAGGCCGAGAGGGTGTGGGGAAACTTGAACACATTGCACCATCCTACAATAACCCAGTAGGCACCCTCCAACTGGAAGACTTCCAAAGCCAAAGAGCTCAAGAATTGCGGTCATGAACAAATGTGTAACAATTTGGGGACACAGTGCTTATAAAAAGGAGGAGTGGATGGGCAGGAGACTGGGATGCTGGGATGTTTGGAAAAGTTATTCTTTTTGCGTTCATGTTCCAGAATTTCCTGATAAGCCTGGCAACTGCAACAGGTAGGGAATTTGTGGGACTAGGACATCAATAGAATGATTTGTTATGCCTGACCTGTAAAATTTTATTAATGCGGCATTAGAGTTGTACAATAATTCATTGTCTGTTTTCATGTCTTTTCCTTGTGAGAGTAAGCATGCTCACATCTCTAGACCTGGACTATCTTCTGTGATCCTGAGGAGGAGGAGGAGTCTCAGGGTGAGAGCACTGTCTTGAAAAACATGCAAATGTTTTCCTCATTACTTAAGACTTTGTGTTCTTGTAATTTCAATTACTGGGTATAGTTGTGTGCCCAAGTTGTCATCAATGTATGGCAGCATAAAACAAAGCTGTCATGGGGTTTTCTTGCCAAGGGAACGAGGTAAAAACAGATTATTTTTCAGATATGGAAGCACCAGGACTGTCGAACCTGCCAAATATTCAACTGGTTGAACTCTCAAATGAAGTTAGAAACAGAAGATAGTTGAAGGTTACAATTTTTTAATGTCCTTAACAGCCCAGGAATATAACAGGCAGGAATCCTCCTACCACTAAAGCCGCTCCAAATGCTGGAAACCAAAGCCAACTTTTCTCAGCTGCTCCTGCAAAAGAGTAGATGTATATCTATTTATTTATTTATGAGCCACACTGATGGGATACCGTTTTATCATAGAATAAAAAAGTGGCATTCCCTTGTACCCTTCACAACAACTCTGTGAAATAGGTCAAGGCTGACAATACAATTGGCCCAGGGTCAAACAACGAGTTTAGCTGAGGAAAGCTCTTTACTTCATGTTGGGAAAAGTTACTCATTGAGACCGTAATTTTCAGAATTCTCAAACCACCATACTGATCACTGGTATTGTGAGCTCAGGATTTTGGGTGCTGGAGTCCAAACAAGTCACTTTTTCTAGCTCTTGTTTAATTATACATTTTCCTTGGTTGCCCTACTTCTCCATATAGCTCAATACTGTCTGTAAAGGACATAAGATCCACAGTGATATTTGTGGTAACAGGTCCCATCAACTTTAGCTCCCATCAGCTCCAACAGCTTGGAAAATAAGGGGACATTATTGGCATTGTAGTCTAGTGGCAACTTTCATGTGGATATCTGAATTCAGCATCTTGGGGGACATTCCTTAAAATTCAGGCTAAAACCTGGAGCAAGTACCAGCTTCAAGTTGATGCAGGAAAAAGGACATTCTACCCCAAAGTGCTTGAATATCCCCACTCCCATCATCCCCAACACATACAGCCCCATCTCTGGTGGTTGGAAGCATGAAGTCTGGCAGAGATGCCCTGCCCAAATGGTATTGGGGGGAAATGGGCCAGACCTTACCTGTTGACAGATAAGCTACTCTTGGCTGGGACACATTTTGATGATCTGCAGATCTCTTCTGCTGGTATCCTACAATGAAAAACCCAGAAGAAAGTGATTGATAATGTAACTTTATAAGTGAATTGACTCAGTTAAGGAAGCCACCACTAAAGATCTTTTAGTCATATGGTCACCATAAATCAAGGTTAACTTGATGGTGAATAAGTATCAAATGCTCGATTTCACAAGACATACAATTTTCCCATTTTCTTTCTCCCCTTTTCTCTTGACTTGGTAGTCTCCTACAACATTTTAATCTAAGCATAGGCCAATGGCTTAATTTCTGGGAGTAGTGGTCTACCAAAAGTTGAACATTTCCAAACTTTTGGGTCTTGAGCCCATTCCAGCATTACCTTTGACCCTAAGGGCATATGGCGGGGGGGTTCCAATCTCCCCTTGCAGTCGTTGGGCCACCACTTGAAGTGTCTCGTTCAGAGGGTAACGACAGCGCAGTGTCAGGCTAGAAGGAAAGAAATAAAAGACAGTGACCTACAGGAGCCATCTCTGAAAATTGTCTTCTCAACTCATAAGCAACCAAAAGGGCCATCCTAGTTGGAAAGTCCTCAGTGGCACAGCCTCACCTGTACTGGGAGTCCCTGGTGATGACTGGTTTCGCACCTGGTATCATCTCCCTCTTGAAGGTCACTTCGTTCTCATACACCAAGTAGTTGCCTTCAAACTTTAGGAGGGTGAGAAAGAAGGTCAAGGGAAGGTTGAGTTCTCATTGACCAAGCTGAGAAAGACTGTGTGTTTAGACAGTAAAATTAACGCAGTTTAACACCACTTTGCAATGACTCAAGACTATGGAATCCTAGGATTTGTAGTTTAACAAGGTCTTTAGACTTTTTTGACAAAGGGTGCTAGTACATCACCAAATTACAAAACCTAGGATTCCATAGTCTTGAGCCATGGCAAAATGGTGTAAACTGCATTAATCCCATAGTGTAGAATGTACCCTAAGTCATTTTTCCTATCCTCCCCACACCCAATATAGGACTGGGCCCCATCCCAGGATGATCTGGTTGAGAATAGCCACATTCCTTTCCCCACTTTCTAAGGACTTTATCACACCAGACTGTTGTCTGTATGGGTTGGGCGGAAACAATAGCTTGAATGGTTCAGAGCAGACCACTGAATGGATTCATCACCTCACTCAGCATTTTGGATAACTCAGACTAAAATCCCAAACTCTCACATCCTCAGAACTTCTACGTACTCTTCTTGTGGTGCCACAGGAGGCTACAGGGAAAGAGAAGAGAGCCCTGGATTCATCCGCTGCAACCGGACCACAGTTCCTGTCTCTCAGGTGGGTATTCCTAGGGTCCAGGGATGGTTTGGTGTCGAGGCTGAGGACTGTGGCAGCCATGGTTCCATTGGGGAGGCACACTGCAGCCAGAAAGAAAGCCTGGTCAGGCGTCACCCATCCCAGAGCAGCAGAAAACAAGCCCGCTTAATCTTCAATATCACACCCAAACTTTCTTCAAAAGACATTTTTTTTAAAAGGACATTATTTGTATATAGCCCTTGAGGAATGTCTATGGATGTTTTGCTCAGTTCTCAGAAAGAGGTCTTTGAGTATTTACGGGCAGAAATACACAAGGCTTTTCAGCTATCATAATAAAGATCACACTTCAGCATCTTGCTATGTCTTTGCCACTTCACTCACCAAGCAGTCTTCCTGTGGGGAAAATGCAAGCAAAGGAGAACACCACAGTCGTCACCAATGTCTTGTTGTCCCGCAGGCTGAAATCAAGTTGAGCGGTCAGCCCTTGGAGAGAAATATCCTGGAATGGACATACATTTATACAAACATCATTCCTACAGGAAGATTTTTCACACTCGACCTAAGAGCAAAATAGTTGCAGACTTTTCCACACCTACCCGATATGACAAGCCAACTGCCAAGAAGGGCACCGACAGGTAGAAGTACTTGCCATCATCCTGGACAGTGTAGTTCTGTGACATGATTAATTCACTGGTCAGCCTCTGGTTGCCCACATATGAGACCCAGTAATGGTCCAAATTTCCACGGGTCATCACCAGACCAATCTTTCCTGTATCACAGAAGCCCTCAAAGGTCGGAAGAACTAATGGGTGTTAGCAAAAGGCAAGAAGGAGACAAAGATTATAATGTGTTTTGGCACATGTTTAGAAGTCATTTCCAATTATAGCTATCACTCTCCTCTATCTGTCATAAAACTTACCAACATCTGGGACATCACATTCAATGACTGCAGGGTAAGTGAATAGCTTGTCCTTGGGGACCAGGTTGAGGACGTAGTCAAGGCGAACAGTGTACCTCCGGATGTTGCCATATAGATACTGACCAAAAGAAGTGATTACAAAAAATTAATTTCCAGATAAACGTTTAGAAGAAATTTTCTGATGGTTAGAGGAGATGGCTAACTACGAACAAACACCATGACTGTAAGTTATATTTAGAGGAAGGGACTGAAAAAAAAACACTTCTAATGGCTGCGCCAGGCTGTAGCACAGCTGGTTCATCACCAGCTGTAATAGATTGTTGCCGACCGGAAGGTGGGAAAGTTTGAAAGCCAAGTTGGACTGAGCACCAGACCGGCAGCCTAGCTTACTGTCCACCTAAGCAGTTTGAAAACAGCTGAGCTGTGAGTAGATAAATTACTTAAAGCAGGGAGGTATTTTAAGACACCATAAAAATGCCAGCGATCAAAGAACAAGGAGGGAAAATTCTGTGATCAAAAGGACTCGTCATCACAGTGGATGGAGTGACAGCACCCCCTGTGGCCAGAATTGAGAACAACCTCTAGGCGCCTGCAACTATATTTGCTCTTAGGTTGAGTGTACCTCTATCTGTCTGTCTGTCTCGTATGTCTAAGAACAGCACTGAATGTTTGCCATGTAAGTGTACATTGTGATCTGCCCTGAGTTCCCCTTGGGATGGGAAGGGTGGAATATAAATACTGTAAATAAATTGTTGTTGTTGTCGTGTTGTCGAAGGGTTGTTGTGTGTTTTCCGGGCTGTATGGCCATGTTCCAGAAGTTTTCTCTCCTGACGTTTCGCCCACATCTATGGCGGGCATCCTCAGAGGTATACCTCACAACCTCTGAGGATGCCTGCCATAGATGTGGGCAAAACGTTAGGAGATAATGTTCTGGAGCATGGCCATACAGGCCGGAAAACACACAACAACCATTAATACTATTCCTTGCCTAAGAAAACTCAATGAAATTCATTGGGTTGCCATAAGTCAACAGGTGCCTTGAAGGCACACTTACATAAGGGCTTTTTGACAATCTCAGAAGGCAGTAGCTCTGCTCTACCTTATAGATGATTTTTAAACAGAGCTCAGATGGGCCATTTAGCATGGATGTTGAAGCTGCAGTTTCCTACATAGGCAGATACTGGTTTAGACATCCTTTTCAGGCCCTTCCCCTTCTATAATGTTAAGAGCTGCTCAGCTGCACATATATAATGGTAATAAAGAAAAGAGGAACTCTGGGCTCCCAATCTCTCTGTGCAATCCAGGTCTTCCTTGTTACATTGCTTTCAACATGTAACTTAATCACATCCTTGTTAGCCAAAAAGTAACCTATTGCAGGCAAGAAATGTTATGTGTAACTCTATGCTTACAAACTGAGCCGGGTTTCCACTCTCACCTTCTGTTCTACCAAAGGATCAGTGAAAGGGACCTGGAGAATTAAAACCCTGGTATTATTGGGGTTGGGCCTTTCATCCAGATGGCAGCCACGCGTCTTGAGATCCTTGGGCGTTAAGGGCAAGCCACCAATGCCAACGGAGGTCAGCTCCACATCAGGGAGGAAGTTGCCCAGGCTGATGTCAAAGTAACCTCTCTCTGGGATTGTATCTGGAAGACAGAGACAGACATTGAATGCCTTCCTCCAAGGCAAATGCATCCATCTTACAAGCAAGAATGAGCAACCTTTGCATATTGTGTAATTGCAACCCCCATCAGCCCTAGACAGGACAAGCAGTGGTTGGGTTGATGGTAGATACAGTCCAATAACTTCTCGAAGAAGCCATGGGAACTATAGTCTCAGCTTCTGGAAGAATATATACATGTTCTCAGTGCAGTAGAAAGGATGGTGTGAGTTCCCTTCTGGAAACATAAATACAAGGTATGGAGCTTACTGTTGATCAGAACCAGTGTCTGAAGGGCAAAGGGTGTGCGAATGAGCTTCAGGCTGCGGTGGCGAGTCCGATCACTCTCGTCTCCTTGCCATTTGCGGTCTAACATCAGCCTGATGCTGTAGGTCGTACCATAATGGTTGTCCATCACATCACTCTGAGAATAAAAAAAATAAAATAAAAATAAAAATGAGAAATGCATTCCAAATATTGAGACAAGACTGATGCAGGCTCAAAAACTGTTGTCACAAGCAATTAGCAGCAAGACCTCCTAGAAGAGAGCGCCAGCATGCTATGGTGCTTTTGGTGTTGGACCATGACTCTGGAGACCAGGATTAGAATCTGTGCTCAGCCATGGGAACCCATTGGGAGACCTTGAGCAAAGTCGCATTCTCAATTTCAGAAGGCAAGGGTGAACTCCACCTTGGAGCAAACCTTGTCAAGAAAACCCTTTAGGTTTGCCAATTCTCTCTGAAAAATTAGGCTTCTAAACATGTTTTTTCTGAATTATTTTTCTTGATCTGGCATCAGTAGGAAAACACTACATTGTCCAGGATGATGACAATTACTTCTACCCGTCAGTGCACTTCTTGGCAGTTGGCTTGCCATATCAAGTAGATGTGAAAAAGCCGGCAACCATTTTCGTCTTAGGCTGTATGTGAAAATCTTCCTCTAGGACAGTGGTTCTCAACCTGTGGGTCCCCAGATGTTTTGCCTTCAACTTCCAGAAATCCTAACAGCTGGTAAACTAGCTGGGATTTCTGGGAGTTGTAGGCCAAAACATCTGGGGACCCACAGGTTGAGAACCACTGCTCTAGGAACTGACATCTGTATGTATGTCAATTCCAGGATATTTCTCTCCAAGGGCTGAGAGATCAATTTGATTTCTGCCTGCAGAACAAGATGCTGGTGATGGCTGTGGCATTCTCCTTTGCTTGCATTTTCCCCATAAGAAAACTGCATCCCTGGTTAAGACGCAACCTGGAGCTGACTATGGAGAAGTCTGCAGAATTTGAGGGACAAGGGTCAACAGTTGGATGAGTGTTCCAAAGTTTGGAATAAAACATGGAGCAGACACTGAACCACGGAAAATGATAGTGATCATAAAATCCTTCCTAGTTAGACCCAAGGTCCTCCAGCTAGCAACCCTGTCAGATACTGACCTCAGTAAGCCCCCCAGCAGCTCCAATGGGGACCGTGATGCTGATAAAATCTGTCCTGTCTGTCAGAAAGGTGTATCCGTTTCTTGCCACAGTGACCCTGTCAATCACAAGTCCATCTAAGCCCATCTCGATGGCTTCATCTTGATATAGACGGGGGAACGCAACCAGGGAGGGCATGATCCGTGGGGTTACCCAGCTTAGAGTGGTGGCTGTGAAAACTGGAGCATCTGCAAGAGAAGAAGCCTGGCATGTTATCTGCACTGCAGGATCAAAAAATGCAAATAAACTCACATAAGAAGATAAGATTGACTTTTAAAAAACCCAACAGAGAGAGAACTTTGGGGAGGGGTTGCGTATAAGGGCAGCAGCAGAGGCGGAGTAAAGACAGCAATCCACAAATAATAATATGGAGGGACAAATCTAATAATTTTGTTAATACACCCTACTTCTGAAAGCTGTAAAGACTGGACTACATCAGTCAGGAAAAAAAAGAATATGGTGGTAGACAGAGCAACATGAATGGCTATACTTCCAATAAAATATATTAAGTGTCAGAAGAAAGCTACATACTTGTTATGTGCCTTCATGTTCTTTATGGCAACCCTAAGGTCAACCTATCACGAATATTTCTTGACATGATTTCTTCAGAGCGGGCTTGCCCTTGTCTTCCTCTGAGGCTGAGAGAATGTGACTTGTCCAAAGTCATTCCATGGGCTTCCATGGCCAAGTGGGGATTCAACCCTGGTCTCCAGAGTCACAGTTCAACACTCAGAGTATTACATCTTACTGATCCTTATGCCTATCCTGCCAAAATCCCATGCAGAAGACTGGAACCCAGGCCAACTTAATTTGTTCTCCTATGTTAAACGTTGGAGGCTTTTGAGGAACCAGAAAGACTCACTGATGGGACAGGCAACTGCAGTATCCACCATCAATATCATCCATGCTTGTTTGTAGAAGACGGTGGCTCGAGCCACCTCCACTTCCAGGCCTTTCACCTGTGGAGGAAGCCATCACAAGGATGTAAGGATTCAATGCTCAGGTCTCACCACGAGGCATTATCAAACTGGTGTCTAGAGGGAGAAAGCTTCTTTGAGGCAATACATGCGGACAAGTGCAGAGTGACAATCCAAATTGTGTCCTAACAGAGCAAAAATGGGAGGAGTGGCTCTTATAATACCCATTTTGGCAGCCACAAATGCTTGTTGTTTCTTACCATAGCAATTTCGGTCTGCTGGGTGCTATAGGGAGTGCGGAAGAGGACCCGGCTGGCTGTGGTGTTGACCCCGTAGCCCAGGGCATGGGCCTCGGTGGCCATCATGTTCTGCAGGGAGCCATTCTGGAAATGGAAGACCACCTGCCACACCTGGTTCATAGCCCCCTGTGCCTACAAAAGACAACCAGACATGAAAATGGGGAGAGTCCAACCCTTTCATCCCCCCTAAAATACAAACAGTGGCATCACTATTTCTATCTGAACCTTCTGAACAGGATTTAGAGAGACACAAAGCAAACAGGTTGCATATATATCAGGCATGGGCAAACTTCCGACCTCCAGGTGTTTTGGACTTCAGCTCCCACAATTCCTAATAGCCAGTAGGCTGGGTTGCTGTGAGTTTTCTGGGCTGTATGGCCATGTTCCAGAAGCATTCTCTCTTGATGTTTCGCCTACATCTATGGCAGGCATCCTCAGATGTTGTGAGGTCTGTTGTAAACTAAGTGGGGTTTATATATCTCTGGAATGTCCAGGGTGGGAGTAAGAACTCTTGTCTGCTTGAGGCAAGTGTGAATGTTGCAACTGACTACTTTGATTAGCATTGAATGGCCTTGCAGCTTCAAAGCCTGGCTGCTTCCTGCCTGGGGAGTCCTTTGTTGGAAGCAGCCAGGCTTTGAATCTGAAAGGTCATTCAATGCTAACCAAGGTGGCCAATTGCAACATTCACACTTGCCTCAAGCAAACAACAGTTCTTTCTCTCACCCTGATACTTGATGAGCAAAACATTTAAAAATTGAAATGCTTAGATATGCTTTTATCTCCAATCACCGAACAGAGTTAAGAATGCAGGCGAAAGCCCTCTCCCTCTTTGAAAGGTCTTTTTCAAAACCACACTATTTTGGAGTCCTTACCACAGGCCACACAGCAATCCAGTCTTCATTCAGTGCCTCGCTTGCTATTCCTGGGACGGCACGCCGAACAGAAACCTATAAAAACACCCCATTCCCAGTGTTAGATTGCTGACAATTCATGTCCATACAAATATCTACTTTCAGGATGCCACATTGAATGAGGTGTGGCTTTTGAGAGTTAGAATAGGGAGAGCTTCTAGGGAGAGGCAGGTGGGGCATTTATTTCTAAATCTTGGGCGAATTGTGCAGGCAGACGTTTACACACTGAACAACTGCAGTATGCTGAGAAAAAAGGGGACAAAGGAGAGAAGAAAACTGCAACCCTAGTCAGCATAGCCAATGATGGAAAATACTGGGAGCTGCAGTGATAAATGGATGACAGTACTATGCCCATCTGTCTTCCAGGTCAAGAGTGGAGAAATTGTTTTGGTTCTCTTAGGAAAATTGCAATGCTGAAAGGGGCCAATGGCAGGACTGTAAATACTAGCATAGGTAAAGTAAAGGTAAAGGTTTCCCCTGACATTAAGTCCAGTCGTGTATGACTCTGGGGGTTGGTGCTCATCTCCATTTCTAAGCTGAAAAGCCGGCATTGTCTGTAGACACCTCCAAGGTCCTATGGTTGGCATGACTGCATGAAACGCCGTTGCCTTCCCGCTGGGGCAGTACCTATTGATCTACTCACATTTGAATGTTTTCGAACTGCTAGGTTGGCAGAAGCTGGAGCTAACAGCAGGTGCTCACTCCAAACCCCGGATTTGAACCTGGGACCTTTCAGTCTGCAAGTTCAGCAGTTCAGCGCTTTAACACACTGTGCCATCGGAGGCTCCAAATACCAGCATATATCAGCTTTAAATTCTTCTTACTAAGGATTTAAGTTCTCCACTCCTGCTTGGGATGTGCAGGGCATCTTCAATCAAGGCAAAAATTATTAGTAATAAGGAAGTCTATGCAAACTTGGCAAGGCTGCAGCAGTTTGCTTTTGCAGGAGCCAACTGAGAATGTAAGACTCCCTTCTCTGTGTAATTGAATGCAAACTACTTTTGTATCTGCTCCCAGTAACTACAGTATGCCGAGGATAAAGGAGGAAAGGGGAAGGAAGAGAAAGTAACCGGGACCCTTTAAAAGCAGCTGGAAAAGTGTGACGGCAGAGGAGTAAGCAGGCTCCTGCCAAATTAGGATAGTTGGAAGTGATGTCTTTGTGCTTTCCTTCTCTGCTCCACTCACTTCCATGTAATTTTCCTCACAGACAATCTCACGGGGGCTCCATGCAGAACCCAAAGGGCATTTCATGGAGACATCATAGGCAACAGTCACATTGGATGGGCTGGTGACTTCCACTTGGAGATGGAGGCTGAAATCCTGGTCAAACTGGACAAAAATACAATGCTACATTGGTTGGTTGGTTTTAGAGAATCAACCTCATTTGTATTACGGACACCTGACATGGACAAGAAACATGCTCTACTAAGGCAGAGTTCAGAACAGTGTTGCTTCCATTCAAATCTAGCATTGTGTTGTCGAAGGCTTTCATGGCCAGGATCACAGGGTTGTTGTATGTTTTCTGGGCTGTATGGCCATGTTCCAGAAGTATTCTCTCCTGACGTTTCACCCACATCTATTGCAGGCATCCTCACAACCTTTGAGGATGCCTGCCATAGATGTGGGTGAAACGTCAGGAGAGAATACTTCTGCAACATGGCCATACAGCGCGGAAAACATACAACAACCCTGAAATCTAGCATTGATCCCCATTAAATCTGTTGGCTAGTGCTGATGGGATATGCAGCCCAGTGTCAAGAAATTGACACAGATGAAAGCTATATCATCTTGAAAAGCTGGTTTTAAAGCCACAAACACTGGTGGTAAGCTCATTTCTGGTGATTTGAGATAGAAAACAGCACACAACAGGAAAAAGAAGATTTGCCTTGTTATTTGCCAATACATTTAGCAAGAATTTAAAATTATAGGCCATTGATCTATTCTGATATGGCGTTTATTGTCTTTCATTGGCAAAGCAAACATGGTAACCTGAAGAACTCATGAAACTGAACAAATTAAATTTATTACTAGAATCTGATCATACCTCTTCTGTATATTTTTCCTATTCCAATATATAATATTTATTTCTGCGAAACTTTGTAGCTTAATATTCAATGATGCTTCATTCTTCTTGTATATAATAACCTCTGCATTAATGAATTCATAGATCACTTAATATATGGTGAATTATATCCATGCATATTGATCAAAGTCCTCATTTCTTATAAAAAAAGTATGTTAAGTGGGCTGTTTCTGCTTCTTTTGTTGTGATTTATCTTCTTGACATTATTTTTATAGTTTTGCTTATGATGGAGACGCTAAAGTCTACATGCCTCTGGTCTGTCAGTAAGATGTTAGATTGACAAGTTACCAGTGTCATGGGCTTTCTAGTGGCAATTCAGGGATTTGTTTGTTTCTTAAATGAGCAATTAAGACCCAACAACTTTGCAAAAGACCTGTTCCTGAAAACTGTAAAAGTCGATTTGTTGCTATGGATCGACATTGCTATGGACTTAACGTTGGAATCTCTTTGGGAGGTTGGTTTTTATGGGGTGTACCTACACTTTTTACCACTGTAACAAAACTGTAAAAAGTTCCGCTTTACCAAGTTGTGAATCGAACAGCCCAGGAAGGACACTCTGATCTCAGGATTTCCATACAAGTCTGTGGTTTTGGTGAAGCCACACTGGGCGGCCACGTGGTCTGTCACAGGAATGCGCTGTCCCAGCTCATCTATGGGAAACAAATGGCAGTAGGTTACCTAAACCTTGAATAATGGGGTGTTCTTTCCAGGGTTTGTTCAGAGGGGGTTTGCCTTTGATTTCCTTTGCGGCTGAGAGTGTGTGTCTTGGCCAAAGTCACCCAATTAGTTACCATGGCTCAATGCTATGGAATCCTGGGACTTGTATAAAAATATAATACTTGTATTGGAAACTATATATTGAATGTAATCATATTAGAAATAGGAATAGAAAATATATAATCACAAGCAGAATGTGTGCATATAGCTCAAAATATATAAATATGCCTAGCAAATAACTATCTCCCCATAGCAGAGACCAAAGTTCACCCAAAGTGGCAGAGATATCTGTCAAGTGTCAACAAGAATAAATAAGCTCCATGCTAATGGACAAAAGACAAATTAAGGCTTTTGGGATGTCAAGATAAGACCTGGCGCCATGTAGGAGTGCTAATGACTCCCTAAGAGCTAAGATAAGGGGAAATTCCTCAATTAATGGGATCCCAGAAAGCCTAGATAGGAATTCCTTAGATAAGGCCTAATGGAGGGTCAGAGGTCTTGAAAGTAGCCTATATTTTAGGAAAATGCAAAGTAAGACTTTTTTGACACTAACTGGTGATGGATAATGCCTATATGATGTAGGTAGATTGAGGCAAAATGGTATAAAAGGACCTGTGTTTCTTTGTTCTGTACCCTCGCTTTCCTGATTACAGGAGAGGGTCCTTCCTATTGCTTATTGTCTCTGGCCACTGAGAATAAACGTCTTTTTCTACAGCAACCGGAACTCTCTTTGTCTCATTACCTCAAATCTTTGTCTGCCATTTCAGCATCAGACCTTGTAAAAATATAAAGACCTTGTAAAATTATAGCTACCACGATTATATAACATCAAGCCATGACAGTTCAAGTGGTGTCAAATTGCATTCGTTCTACAGGGTAGATGCACCTGGTAGTGCCTCTGAGCATGTGCAGATGAATTTCTTCCTGCAACTGAAAAATTAGATCCATCCTCCCCGAACCCTGAAATTCCCTTTCAAAGGAGATTGTCATACTTACTGAAGACACTATAAGTCCAAGAGCTTGGGCCCAAAGCAGCCTTGTCCATCCATATCCAGAAGTATCGGCCTCGACATTCAGTCCGTGTAACACCTTCCGGAAAAGATCCAAGCACAGACACTGAGTATCATACAACCCTCCGTGCTATTCCACTTTAATCACCATGGTTCCGTCTCATGGGATTATAGTTTGGGAAGGCACTGCAGTGCTCTTGGAGAGAATTCTGAGAAGCCCAGCCTGAACTGCAAAATCCAGGATGCCACAGGCTACCTTGGCTCTAGGTGCGAATATTGCTAGAGGTAAATGGACTAGTTTGACACCTGACCAAAAGAGCATCTACACAGCAGAATTAGTGCAGTTTGAGCCCAGTTAAACTGCCATTTTCAATGCTATGTGATCCTGGGAGTTGCAGTTTTGCATGGTTTTTTTGTTGTCTCTGCCAAAGAATGCTGGTGCGTCCCAAACTATAAATCCCAGGATCCCATAGCATTGGACCAATGGAGTCAAACTGCATCAATTCCACAGTGTTGATGCTTCTGTGGCTCAGACAGAGCTCACATCCATTCTATGCAAGTATGATTGGGAAGGATAGAAACCTACCTTTGAGAGGAAAGTGAGATAAACATGAATAATTCCTCAATACAAATTTCCTCAATACAAATCCCCCAAAATACTGCAGTGCTCACCTGTGGGAAACTGTATCGACGCCACTTCCTGAGACAGAAACACACATAGCAGGGCTAAGCTGCGTGAAAAAAGCAAAAAGAAAGGAAGTTAGTTTTGCTTCCAATTGAGCAAAAAAGAGAACCAGGGATGCTATCAGGGGGTTAAAATAGAAGTTCCCAAAATAGTTTGATATCACTTTAACTGCCAAGGTTTAATACTATGGAATCCTTAGAGCTGTAGTTTTACAAGGTCTTCTGCCTTTTCTCCAAAGAGTCCTTGTGCCTAATACATTACAACTTCCAAGATCCCATAGCACAGGCACATGGCATTTAAAATGGTGTCAAATTGCATTCATTGTACAGTGATATTGCATTCAAAGTGTCAGGATAGAATCATAGTGTTGGAAGAGACCATTAAAAACATCTAGTCCAACTCCCTTTCTGCCATGCAGGTAAAGCACAATCAAAGCATCCCTGACAGATGACCATCCAGCCTCTGTTTAAAAACCTCCAAAAAGGGAGCTTCTACCAGACTCTGAGGCAGAGAGTTCCACTGTTGAACAGTTCTGTTCCTCCTAATGTTTGAAAATACCATTTTATTCTTCTAATTTGCTCTGTCAGCCTAGTAATATTTAACGGTCTTCTTCAGGGCATGATAGACAAATTAAAAACCAAACACACTTACCCTGTGGAGAGAAAGGAACACATGCCTAGTCCAATGGCTTTGTTTCTCAAATAATTTAGTTTGTCTAAGGAAAAGTCCCTACACACCCCAGCTTCCCATTTTCAAGAGAGGCAAAGCTTTTATAAATTGCTTTTATTGTTTCCAGGTTGCATTCTCACCTGTCCCCAATCACTCCATTAGAGAAAGAGTTCAGGTTGACTGGGATTTTATGGGGCTCCTGAGTTTGCCTTAGTTTAATCATTTTAAGCCAAATTGTCCTCTTGGATGTAATGAAGCCGAGATGTAGTCTGGATGCTAGGAAAGTAATGTTTCAGTGTTTTGTGTTTTTATTAAAGGGCTTTCTTATAATAGCACACTGAGTTAAAGAATTAATATTATAAAAATGGCATAGCCCTGAGCCATGGCAGCTAAAGTGGCGTTGAACTGCATTAATCCTGCTATGTAAATACATCCTAGCCATCTTATTTCAATGTCAGAGCTTAACTCTCGAACTTCAGTCCTGAGCATCAGGCTTCTGAGCATGTGCAGAGTATCTTTTCATGGGTAATTGTCTTGTTGTTGTTTATTCGTTCAGTCGCTCCCAACTCTTCATGACCTCATGGACCAGTTGACGCCAGAGCTCCCTGTCGGCCGTCGCCGCCCCCAGTTCTTCAAGTTCATGCCAGTCACTTCAAGGATCCCATCCATCCATCTTGCCCTTGGTCGGCCTCTCTTCCCTTTTCCTTCCATTTCCCCCAGCATTATTATCTTCTCCGAGCTTTCCTGTCTTCTCATGATGTGGCCAAAGTACTTCATCTTTGCCTCTAATAGCCTTCCCTCCAGTGAGCAGCCACTGGGCATTATTTCCTGGAGGATGGACTGGTTGGATCTTCTTGCGGTCCAAGGCACTCTCAGGGTTTTCCTCCAGCACCAGAGTTCAAAAGCGTCTCTCTTCCTTCGCTCAGCCTTCCTTATGGTCCAGCTCTCACATCCATAGGTTACTATGGGGAATGCCATTGCTTTGACTATGCGGACCTTCGTTGCCAGTGTGATGTCTCTGCTCTTCACTATTTTGTCAAGGTTGGCCATTGCTCTCCTCCCAAGAAGTAAACATCTTCTGATTTCCTGGCTGCAGTCTGCATCTGCAGTGATCTTCACGCCTAGAAATATAAAGCTTGTCACTGCCTCCACGTTTTCTCCCTCTATTTGCCAATTCTGGTTACAATAATCTTAGTTTTCTTGATGTTTAACTGCAACCCAGCTTTTTCACTTTCTTTCACCCTAGTGATAAGGCTCCTCAGCTACTCCTCACTTTCGGCTATTAAAGTGGTATCATCTGCATACCTAAGGTTATTAATGTTTCTTCCAACAATTTTAACTCCAGCCTTGAATTCATCAAACCCTGCACGTCGCATGATGTGTTCTGCGTACAAGTTGAATAGGGAGGGCGATAGTATACAGCCCTGCCGCACTCCTTTCCCAATCTTGAACCAGTCTGTTGTTCCATGGTCTGTTCTTACTGCGGCTACTTGGTCTTTATACAGATTCCTCAGGAGACAGACAAGTTGACTTGGAATCCCCAGACCACCATTTATTATGATCCACACAGTCAAAGGCTTTAGAACTGTCAATAAAACAGAGATGTTTTTCTGAAACTCCCTGGCTTCCTCCATTATCCAGCGGATATTGGTAACTTGGTCTCTGGTTCCTCTGCCTTTTCTAAACCCAGCTTGGACATCTGGCAACTCTCGCTCCATGTATTGCTGGAGTCTGCCTTGCAGGATCTTGAGCATTGCCTTACTGGCATGGGAAATAAGTGCCACTCTATGGAAGTTTGAGCCTTCTTTAGCATTTCCCTTTTTTGGTATGGGGATATAATTGATTCCCCATATTTGACTGATATTAAATTGATTCCATATTTGCTGGCATATGGCATGCATCACCTTGACAGCATCCTCTTTCACCACTGTGGTTTATTGTCCTATATTTAAGCACTAAGGAAGTGCTTAGAAAATAATGGTCCAAATGGACCACAATTACCCATGAATTAACCAAGTCCTATTATTCTTACACTGTAGAATTAATGCTGATGTACACCACTTTAACTGCTATGGAACCCTGGAATTTGTAGTTTGCTGGTGCAGCAGCACTCTTTGGAAGAGAATGCTAAAGACCTTGTAAAACTGCAACTCCCAAGACTCCAGTGCCCTGAGCCATGGCAGTTAAGATGGTGTCGAACTGCATGAATTCTACAATGTAGAATAGATAGATGCGCCCAAAAGATTCGTCGCTCACTTCCACGTGTCATCCACAATAGTTTAAAGGAGGCGGGACGTTAAGGTCAGGCTCGTCAGCCTATGAGCTAATCTCGTTCTCTACTAACGTGGAAACGATTGGGCCACATCCTTGTCAATCAAGAGGATTGCCCCGCCGCCGTCGCAATCGAGTTTTGCGGAGCGAACGTTCGGCGGGCTCACAAAGGAACGCTCGTTTCTGATTGGTCAGTTTGTCTCCACAATCTTAGGACTCCAATTTAAAGGGGAAGTAGCAGCTCCTTGGTGTAATCCTGAATCCAAAGGTGAGTCTGGTTGTTTAGATAGGGTAGTAACATAGGTTGAGCATGCCTTGCCCGAAATCCCATAGATGGCTGAGACAGTGGCACCTCTGTTTTCTGCAGGTTCAGTGTACACAAATTGTGGGTGCATCTACACTATAGAATTAATGCAGATTGATACCACTTTAACTGCCATGGCTCAGTGCTATGGAACCTCGGGAGTTGTAGTAGAACAAGATCTTTAGCCTTCTCTGCCAAAGAGTGCTGGTGCCTCACCAAACTACAACTTCCAGGATTCCACAACATTGAGCCTTAGCAGTTAAAGTGGTGTCAAACTGCATTAATTTTGCAGTGTAGATGCATCCTTGGTTTTCTGTTATGTTTTATGCTTCAGAAATTCAATAGTGCTTTGATTAGTGTGTTAAGGCTTGCTTTCACTTCTTTTACTTTCATTGTTTTGGTCTGTACTTTTCTGAGTATACTTTAAACGTGTTTTCCTCCCACAAGTTGCTCATCTTTTTGTTTTCATTGTAGGTAGAGCCATGGGCGATGAAATAAACCCGCAGCAGGAAGGGCACCCACTCTTTGGAGGAGCATTTTCTGTCTGCCTTCCTCCAGGCAGCATTGATGTCAGGTATCCCATCATTATTTCATGCCAGCCTCTCATTGCAATAAACAGAGCAAAGGAAGCCTGTTTGGGCCAACCTTCTATTTGCGTGCTGTCCCAAAATTGGGGCATGAATGCAATGCTGGACCAATCTAACAACCAGCATGTCAGACTACACAGAGAAGCCATTGAAACCCACAAGCATGTGGACAATTTCAACAGAAAGGAGGAAACAATGAAAATGAACAAAAATCTGGCCACAAGTATTTCAAAAACTCTAAAACCAGGACACTAAATAAAGAACAACACTAAAAAAAACAAACAAAAAAACAGGGGAATTCCAGACAAGAAACAATCAGGGCCAGCTAACACCTCCCAACAAAGGATTCCCCCAGGCAGGAAGCAGCCAGGCGTTGAAGCTGCAAGGCCATTCAATGCTAATCAAGCTGGCCAGTTGCAACATTCACACTTGCCTCAAGCAGACGAGAATTCTTTCTCCCACCCTGGACATTCCACGGATATATAAACCTCCCTTGCCTAGTTTCCAACAGACCTCACAACCTCTGAGGATGCCTGCCATAGATGTGGGCAAAAGGTCAGGAGAGAATGCTTCTGGAACGTGGCCATACAGCCTGGAAAACTCACAGCAACCCAATGCAAGCATGATTTATTCCCCAGAAACTGGCATACACACCTCTGATCTGGGATGGGATACGTACCAACTATTACATACAAGCATTTGTTTATTAAAGTACTTATTGTGCCCCTCCCGTCAACACACATCCAAGGATCTCATTAATGCTTATAATAAAATGAATATCTTGTTGAATGCTTTCATGGCCGGAATCACTGGGTTGCTGTGAGTTTTCCGGGCTGTATGGCCATGTTCCAGAAGCATTCTCTCCTGACGTTTCGCCTGCATCTATGACAGGCATCCCCATTACCTCTGAGAATGCCTGCCATAGATGCAGGCAACGACAGGAAACAATGCTTCTGGAACATGGCCATACAGCCCGGAAAACTCACAGCAACCCAATAAAATGAATAATTTAAAGCAAGCATTTCAAAGTTAAACAATTGAATTATTTAACACTTAAAATGAGATCAATCATGCACCTAAAGTAATACAGTTGGCCTGAGACAGTCCCTGGATTTAGGGAAGCAGGATCCCTACGAAAGGAAGTGGATCATAGTATTGTAATCGGAAAACCTAGAGATTCCAGTGTCTCTGACCAATTTCTGGCTGTGGTTTCACAAATGGTGCGTCACTTGAAAAAATTATGATGAAATAATATTAGTTTTTCTGTTTTAAATGTTATTAGCCTGGCCTCATCATGAAACCAGATGGATTATGACAAGATGTACTACAAATCCCATTATTCTTCCCCACTCTTTATGCTGGCTGCTAGGATTGCAGTCCCAAAATTTTGAACGGTTGTGATGCACACTGGATATTGTGGGACTGCCATTCCTAGCCGTGAGGAATGATGGGCGTTATAGTTCATCTGGTCACATGATTTCTACCCCTACTAGACTCACCCCTCTTAAATATGTCTATTATTCTCTACCAGATTCCCTCTTCGTAATCATTTCTTTCCTTTGCAGTGAGATGCGCCAGGTACCTGATAACCAAGAAGTCTTTGTTCATCCAAGTACAGACCAAAGCCTCATTATAGAATTACTAGAATATCAGGCAGGTGTGCCAGATGAAAACGCTACCAGGTATGTGATGGAAATCATGTCCTTTTGGTACTAAACAGATTGGAGTTGGTTTTCATGCTTTGTCAAAGATTCAGACCTTTTCATTTAGACTTTTTTATTAACTGGTTGTTTTTAACTGTGGGGTTGTTGTATGTTTTCCGTGCTGTCTGGCCATGTTCCAGAAGTATTCTCTCCTGACGTTTCACCCACATCTATGGCAGGCATCCTCAGAGGAGGTTTTGAGGTAGGTTTTTGACTGTGTTATGCCCCACCTCAAGGAGAGCTGGGTAAGAAATAAAAATTTATTATTATTAGTCTTTTTATTTTTATTTTTTGTTTCAGAAGCGACTTGAGAAACTGCAAGTCGCTTCTGGTGTGAGAGAATTGGCTGTCTGCAAGGATGTTGCCCAGGGGATGAATATGTGCACTTTATTTTTTGTACTTTTGAGTGCTATATTTTTTTTTTTTTATGATTGCAAACTGTCTTGGGTCCAATGTAGGGAGAAAGATTCAATATACGCAATTCAATAAAAAATAAAGGTAAAGGTTTCCCCTGACGTTAAGTCCAGTCGTGATGGAGCGCCGTTACCTTCTAGCCGGAGCGGTATCTTGATCTACTCACATTTGCATGTTTTCGAACTGCTAAGGTTAGCAGGAGCTGGGGCTAACAGCAGGCACTCATTCCGCTCCCAGGGTTTGAACCTGGCACCTTTTGGTCCGCAAGTTCAGCAGCTTAGTACTTTAACACACTGCGCCATCAGGGGCCCCTTCAATAAAAATAAATATATATATATTCAGCTCTTGCCCCCTAATCTTAAATCTGGCTCATTGGGGGGGAAAAGCCAAGTCTTCGCATGGTCAGAGAGGTCTTTTATTTATTGCACCAAGCACATCTGTACAGTAGAATTAATGCAGTTTAACAACACTTTTAACTGTCATGACTTATGGCTATGAAATCCTAGGAGTTGTAGTTTGGTGAGGTACCAACACTGTTTGGTAGAGAAGGCTAGAGAAGGCTAGTAACTAGCTGCAATAAATCACTACTGACCGAGAGGTCATGAGTTCGAAGCCCGGATCGGGTTAAGCCCCTGACCTATGCAGCCCCGAAAGACAGTTGCATCTGTCAAGTAGGGAAATTTAGGTACGCTTTATGTGGGAGGCTAATTTAACTAATTTACAACATCATAAAACTGCCAGCAAAACACGAGGAATGGAATGAGGAAGTACAGTCACTAGTGGACAATGAAGCAACAGCTCCCCCTGTGGCCAGAATCGTGAAGCTGGAAAAAAAAGTTAAATGCCTCTGTGTCTGTCTATATATGTTGTTTGTCTGTTGGCATCGAATGTTTGCCATATATGTGTTCATTGTAATCCGCCCTGAGTCCCTGATAGATAGATAGACAGATAAAACTACAACTCTCAGGATTCCATAGCATTGAGCCATGGCAGGTAAAAGAGGTGCCAAAATGCACTAATTCTACAGTGTAGATGCACTCCATGCAGTCTTGCCGGCCACATGACCTTGGAGGTGTCTACGGACAATGCCAGCTCTTCAGCTTAGAAATTGAGATGAGCACCAACCCTCCAAGACGGACACAACTGGACTTAATCAGGGGAAAACCTTTACCTTTACCTTAGATGCACACTTAGGATTCATGAGTTGATATATCCTGGGAGTTGTTATTTTTTTTTAAAAAAGTAACATTTCCAAAAATCTGCTTTTGATGTGTTCCTATAGTTCAGGAATGGGCAACCTGTGGTGTCTTAGATGTGGTGGGATTACAGATCCCATATTTCCCTAATCATAGGCTATGTTGGCTCAGAGTTGATATCCAATAACATCTATGGCATTGATGTAGTTCCTCAGACAGAATTAAAGGATGTTTATCAGTTACTTTCCAGAGGGGATGTAGCTCAGTGGTAGAGCGCATGCTTTGCATGTATGAGGTCCTGGGTTCGATCCCCAGCATCTCCATTTTTTAAAAAAGACCACTTGTATCTCTATTAACAAATCATTAAGACAAGAATGGAGGGCAGTAAATGGGCAGAGCTAACCTGGAGTCCATCTTCACCAGGCATGGGCAAACTTTTGCCCTCCGGCTGTTAGGAATTGTGGGAGTTGCAGTCCAAAACACCTGGAGGGCCCAAGTTTGTCCATGCCTCATCTACACTGAAGAATCAATGCAGTTTGACACCACTATAACTGCCATGACTCAATTCTATCAACTCCTGGGAATTGTAGTTTTATAAGGTCCTTAGCCTTCCTGCCCAAGAAGGCTGATGCCTCACCAAACTACACATTTCAGTATTTTGTAGAAGAAGGGGAATTTCAACTGGTGTTGCTTGTCACACAACCAGGTAAGAAGCAAGAACAGCTGAAAATATCTCTTCTACACAACTCTTAAAGGCATAGGTTTTCATTTTGACAAGCCCAATAAAAGTTGATCATATTCCCATTTAACTTAGCATTAAGTTGGTGGATGCAGAGCACTCTGTTGGGTACAGTGATAGAACTAACATGATTTTTGAGATGTCTAGAGTCCTGGTGCCATTATTTTTCTAAATATTTGCCCCATCTGGAATCTATATATATAAAAGGGTAATGAAATTTCGGCCTAGGACAAAACAACAAAACTACACATCCCAGAAACACTAAACTTGGCAGCACAACCCCTCATCCATGCCTCTACGTTCATACAACAAAAAGCTCCAGCTACTCCAGAAAACAGCCAGGCTTTGAGACTGCAAGGCTATTCACTGCTATTCCACCTGGCCAACAAAGGATTCCCATAAGCCACAGCAACGCGTAGCCGGGCAAAGCTAGTTGCCTATATTGTAAAAAGGAGGCAATCAGGATTTGACTTCTGGTTGACCTTCTATAGAAATAATTTGGGACACAAACATGATGAAATTGCTCGTTCCTGCTTCCCATTTTGGTGATCATCTTGGATCCTTTTTGAAAGGATAGAAAAATTCAGAAGTTAGAGTTCTGCAAAGGATACACCCACATTTATGGCAGGCATCCTCAGAGGTTGTGAAACTTCACAATCTCTGAGGATGCCTACCATAGATGTGGATGAAACGTCAGGAGAGAATGCTTCTGGAACATGGCCATACAGCCCTGAAAACCCACAGCAACCCAACGATTCCGGCCATGAAAGCCTTGGACAAAATACCAATTATTTGAGGTATATACATCAAGAATGGGTCATTTGGCAGCAAGATGAAAAAGAAGAGAAAAAGGAAGCAGGAAGGGGATGTAGCTCAGTGGTAGAGCGCATGCTTCGCATGTATGAGGTCCTGGGTTCAATCCCCAGCATCTCCAGAAGTTTTTTCTTTTTTGACCATGAGGAATGATATTTTTGGTAGAAAAGACTGACAGGAACTTAGTAAAACGCTTCTGTCTTTTGGCCAATGTTTTGGCATTTTTGCACACCTGATATGCACAAGAACATTTTTTTTCACTCTTTGCCTCTCCGTCGGTGGGTCATTAATTTAAAGGGGATCGGAACTGGATCAAAAACACTCCCCAAAGGGACTTTGCTATATTTATCAAACATAGGAGTTACATTTGATTTGTATAATTCATACAAAAAGTGCATAATTTGTTCATCCTGCTGCCCTCCAAGTTTGTTAATTTGGAAGTTAATCCAGCTATGCTTCATGGAGCAGTTATTCCAAAATACCATTAGATTCGTTGTTGAAGGCTTTCGTGGCCGGAATCACTGGGTTGCTGTGAGTTTTCCGGGCTGTATGGCCATGTTCCTGGAGCATTCTCTCCTGACGTTTCACCTACATCTCTGGCAGGCATCCTCAGAGGTTGTGAGGTCTGCTAGAAACTATGCAAGTGGGGTTTATATATCTGTGGAATAATGTCCAGGTGAGAGAAAGAACTCTTTATCTGTTTGAGGCAAGTGTGAATGTTGCAATTGGCCACCTTGATTATCATTGAATAGCCTTGCAGCTTCAAAGTCTGGCTGATTCCTGTCTGGGGGAATCCTTTATTGGGAGGTGTTACCTGACCCTGATTGCTTCCTGTCTGGAATTCCTCTGTTCTTTGAGTGTTGTTCTTTATTTACTGTCCTGATTTTAGAGTTTTTTTATAAAAAAAATACTGGTATTCAGATTTTGTTTAATTTCATGGTTTCCTCCTTTCTGTTGAAATTTTGTCCACATGCTTCTCTGTGTAATCTGACATGCTGGTTGTTAGAGTGGTCCAGCATTTCTGTGTTCTCAAATAATATGCTGTGTCCAGGTTGGTTCATCAAGTGCTCTGCTATGGCTGACTGGTTGAGTTAATCTGCAGTGCCTTTCATGTTCTTCATAACCTCTGAGGGTGCCTGCCATAGATGTGGGTGAAACGCCAGGAAAGAATGCTTCTGTAATGTGGCCATATAGCCCAGAAAACTCATAGCAACCATTGGATTTCTGACCAATGAAAGGGTAGGTTGGCTTTCCAGAGCAAGGGGATGTAGCTCAGTGGTAGAGCGCATGCTTTGCATGTATGAGGCCCTGGGTTCGATCCCCAGCATCTCCATCTTTTAAAACTGTGCCCTGCAGGCAAGGAAGCTGAAGGAGCTCAAAATGCTATATTAGAGATGGCAAGGTGTGGCATTTGGACTGTGCATATATAGCTCTATCTTGTACTTAACATTACTACAGTCTTTTTCAACCATTTTTTTTAAAGGCGCATAGGCCTTGTTGTAAAATCCCCTGAAAACTTTTTTTGTTATGCATCATGTTGTTGATAGTAGGCTGTTAGGAATTGTGGGAGTCGAAGTCCAAAACACTGGAGGGCACAAGTTTACCCATGCCTGGGTTAGGGACATAGCACTCCCACAAAACTAAACCAAAAAAACAACAACCCTTTCCTTCTACTTTGGATGTGATATTCTAGGATTTCCTTTTCTTTGATGTAAGCTGAAGCTTAAAAATAAACATTTCCTCATTGAACTGGAGATAATAGGATGCTTCAAGCGGCCTTAAGATTGGATTACTGCCTGGAGGCATCAGTGTGAACAAGAGGGGATATAGCTCAGTGGTAGAGCGCATGCTTTGCATGTATGAGGTCCTGGGTTCGATCCCCAGTATCTCCACTTTTTAATTACAATTGGTTTACATTCCAGGCAACACAGTCCTGCAGCGTTTGTCTCTTATGCATCTTTCTGAGCTTCCTATCCTTCTGTTATTATGATGAAGGAAACAATGCAGCCTTCCCCAGGCCATTTTTGTGGTTTCTTGCAAATCCATCCTTCTTTGCAACCCCCCCCCCCCCCCCAACACACACACATTTAATCACATTTTAGCTCCCTCTTCCGCTATGCTTTACGCCCAGTAGATGCCTTTTTTGAAACAAGAAATAACTCAGAAATTGATTTTAACCTTTCTAAAAAGACTTCACATCCTAAACCATGTTGCAAGGAAGCAGAAACGTGACAAGATTGCTCTCCTATATTGCCATGGAGGACACTGGGAAGAATTTAGGATCATTTTTTTGAGGAGCAGCGGTTGGAAATTGTGGGTCTCAACCCTTAATGGGTTGAGCTCAATGTTGAGGTCTGGAAAAAAACTGGCAACAGTGTCCTAGTCGCTGTTTTATACATTTACACTAATATATTGTGGAATGTTCAAAGTGTTTCAGCTGTACTACGTAAAAAGAAAAACCAGCTTGTTTAGCAAGGTTTTCAAATACAGTAGAGTCTCACTTATCCAAGATAAACGGGCCGGCAGAACATTGGATAAGCAAAAATGTTGGATAATAAGGAGGGATTAAGAAAAAAGCCTATTAAACATAAAATTACATTATGATTTTACAAATTAAGCACCAAAACATCGTGTTTGACAGAAAAAGCAGTTCAATACACAGTAATGTTATGTAGTAATTACTGAATTTACGAATTTAGCACCAAAACATTGCAACATTGACTACAAAAACATTGACTACTAAAAGACAGACTGCCTTGGATAATACAGAACATTGGATAAGTGAAGCTTGGATAACTGAGACTCTACTGTCCTGATTTGTTATCAGTAAATCTTTGATTCTTATACCTATTTTATATACCTACAGTAGAGTCTCACTTATCCAAGCCTCACTTATCCAAGTTGCTGGATAATCTAAGCCGTTTTTGTAGTCAGTGTTTTCAATATATCGTGATATTTTGGTGCTAAATTCATAAATATAGTAATTACAACATAACATGACTGCGTATTGAACTACTTTTTCTGTCAAATTGGTTGTATAACATGATGTTTTGGTGTTTAATTTGTAAAATCATAACCTAATTTGATGTTTAATAGGCTTTTCCTTAATCCCTCCTTATTATCCAAGTTATTTGCTTATCCAAGCTTCTGCCGGCCCGTTTCGCTTGGACAAGTATGACTTTACTGTATATACCCAGGGTCATGTAAACATTTCTTGGGCTAAAAGGGTTCGCGAGTGGAAAAGTTTCAGAAGCCCTGATTTAAATTATGGTTCAAATTATGAAAATCTGACTGTGTGGCTAGTGACCTTGTTCACCAGGTCAATGTAGATCAGTGGTTCCCTACCTTTTTTTGACCAGGGACCACTCTCCAACATTAGTACCAAAAAGGTTACGAATCAGTTCTTGGTCAGCTTTAGATTCAGTTTGGTTATTTGGGGTGCTGATTCAGAAAATTGCATTGGATAAACCACATCAGCTCTAGTTTCTGATTCAGAACATATGTCATCCAGTAGTCACTATCTGCTCTCCAACAGAAAACCATATTTAATAATCTAGAGCGGATGTGGTCTATCCAATGCAATTTTCTGAATCAGCACCCCAAATAACCCCAGGAATAGGTCTAAAAACAAAGACACCAATAATTTTTTTTTGTTTGGGCTGTGTTATTATCCGTAGTAGTAACAGTGAAGCTGGAGACCATATTTTAGTTCTTGTGGACCACTGGTGGTCCACGGACTACAGGTTGGGAACCATTGATGTGGACCAAACTCTGGGACCAGGTAGATTCTGGGATGTGTAGCCAACGCTTCAGTCTCCTTCCACAGTTGAGAGATGTGATGACTGCTCCCTTTTATTTCAATCTATCGTCTCCATCCTTATCTCCACCAGGTACCACTTTGAGGACTTGGCGGATGCTTCTTCCACCGCTGAGATCTTGAACCAAGAACAGTTTCTGCCTCAACTCTTAGCCCTAGAAGGCTGCAGCAGCGCATGGCAGCTCACCGCCCGCCAGCTGGTAGCAAAATTCAATGAGGAGGTGGGTTATCGAGGCCTGTTGAGAAGAGACAAAAGTCTCAGGGTATTACCAGTGGTGCTATATTGCAAATCTGGAAATAGTGTCTCAATGATATTGGCCCAAACTGCATTAATTCTACAGTGTAGACCAGGGATGGGCAAACTTGGTCCCTCCAGATGTTTTGGACTCCAACTCCCACCATTCCTAACAGCCTCAGGCCCTTTCTTTTTCACCCTTAAGCGGCGGAGGGTGAAAAAGAAAGGGCCTGAGGCTGTTAGGAATGGTGGGAGTTGGAGTCCAAAACATCTGGAGGGACCAAGTTTGCCCATCCCTGGTCTACACTGAGGGAAGTAATAGTACTGCCAATGGAAACTTTGGAGCACTTTATGTTCTCCATATGTTAAAAAAGGACAAGAGTTTCACTTAGTTCCCTTTCCGCTCCCAGGCCAAAAATGAAGTAACCCTGCATCTGGCATTGCTGCGCCTCCCTCAATATGGAACAGACCTGCTTCTCACCTTCAACGATCCCACACGGATTCAGTACGTATATCTTAAAGCAGAGTTTGGGGTGCCTTAATACAGGCTTCTTCCACACATTGCTTACTTTCTAACCACAATGTCATCATGGCTCAGCTGTACTCTTTACAACATATTAAGATACGACAGGGTTGATCAGCAGTAATAAGGAAAATACACTCAGCTTTCCATATTTGAAGGTTGGATTATTCACAGATTTGGTTAAAAGGGACCTTCCAGAGATATATAAACCTCACTTGCCTAGTTTCCAATATACCTCACAACCTCTGAGGATGCCTGCCATAGATGTGGGCGAAACATCAGGAGAGAATGCTTCTGGAACATGGTCATACAGCCCAGAAAACTCACAGCAATCCACTAGTTAAAATGATTTCTAGGAATCTTTAGGTCTTTTCATGTAACACTGTTGTCAGGCTTCTTCTGGTGTCATGCTGGAGGATCTAGAAATTCCTAGAGATATTTTCTTGGGTAAGAAAATAGCATTTTTTATTCCTAGTTTTCCATTTTCATGGTGGTCTTGTGCCCATAACACCAGCAAATCAGAGGGTTTATTGTACTTTATACAAAGTAAGAGACAACATTTTAGCAGGAGGGCATCTGCTTCTATTGGAGAAGCATCAACACCCAATTCCTAGCATTTTCAGAGAGGATTGGGATATTTTGCTTGGAATCCATAACAGTTAGTGACAAAGCAATGCTTGGTAGAGCAATATAAGCAGGGAGGTTGGGCTCAATACTGCTTAGCCCTGCTCCATGAGTATTTTGATGGGTCAACAACAACCCTAATGCAGTTGAACAAGAAGGCGATTAGAGACAAAATCTTTGAAATGGGTGCATCTGACAGCTTGAGGACCATTAAACAACAGGGTTTCACCACTTGGTATCATGGACTAAAGAGTGACCAATATTGTCAACAATATCTTCTAGACTTAATGTCTGTAGCCCTTAAAAAAGCATTTACAGCCCTGTGCTTAAAAACAATGCAGTCAGGCTGGCTAGATAGAAAGATATAGAGGGATCCCTCATGCCCAATGACTTCGTATTTGTGGGGTGTGAGAAAGAGAGGATTTAATACACTATCTGTGACATTGCCCTTTGTATAATGACCCTAGAAACAATCGTCTGGAAGCCCTTTTGGAAGAAAGGGCAGCATGGCAACAGTCGGCTATTATCTGTGACTTGTTAGTGGATTATTACAAAAATATAACATTAAAGGTTGCCACATTTGCAGTCGCAGGCCAAAAAATCCGAGCTAAATTAGTAAAGTCCACAGCGAAGGCTAGAAATGGAAATGGAGATAGTATGGGATGATACAAATCAGACATTGTTATTGTTACCATGTCACCACTACTGTAATTTTAAAGAGCCACTATATGGAATGAATTTTAATGTTTATATTGGAAGGTGCATACTGTACAGTAGAGTCTCACTTATCCAAGCCTCGCTTATCCAAGTTTCTGGAATATCCAAGCCATTTTTGTAGTCAATGTTTTCAATATATCGTGATATTTTGGTGCTAAATTCGTAAATACAGTAATTACAACATAACATTACTGCGTATTGAACTGCTTTTTCTGTCAAATTTGTTGTAAAACATGATGTTTTGGTGCTTAATTTGTAAAATCATAACCTGATTTGATGTTTAATAGTCTTTTCCTTAATCCCTCCTTATTATCCAAGATATTTGCTTATCCAAGCTTCTGCCGGCCCGTTTAGCTTGGATAAGTGAGACTCTACTGTACTTATAAAGGGTGTATATTATTTGATGTCATGGCCTATGGCAGGTACCATAAACCATTCAGTCATTCATGACAGTCAGTGACAATAATATCGCGATGGATCAGGAATCTGACTCAATATCAGATAGAAAAGAGAGCCAGTGTAGTAGTTCAGTCACTAGACTTATGACTCTGGAGACTAGGGTTTGAATTTCCACTCAGCCATTGAAACCCACTGGGTGACTTTTGGCAAGTCACTGCTGTAAGTCATTAAATAACTGTATTGAGGCAAGGGAACTGGATATTTGCATCTACTAAAAAGTGAAAGGGAAAAATTAAGCAGATGTCTCATTGTCCTTCCTGTTACAACATGGTAAGCCTTGGATAAATATTGAAGCAACTGTCCCATGCTCTACCTGCCAGCTCTAAGCATCGGCATCGTTTTGTGGCCAAATGGAGTGAAATTTGTATGCCAAAATAATTGGTGCCTTACTCTGATTCTGCCTTTTTCTTTTCTTAGCCCCCTCAGCAGCAGCGCAGCCCAAGGAACGGAGGTGCCTCCTCCTTTTTCTCAAGCGCCATGGACAGTGGAGCATTTCCACACCTTCGCACGCAGCCTGCGGCTACACGACCCTGGCATCTTTGGCTAGACACCTCTGTGCCGCCCTGAACTCTGGGCGATCAAACATCAGCCCATCTCTATTGTTGGATTAAGACTCTCTTAAGGTGTCCTCAGCCAGGCGTAAGATCTGATGCTTCCACCTGCTGCTTTTTTTCCTCTCTGTCCCACTTTCCTACCCAGAGAGAAATGGACACGGAATACCAAAGTGTTTTTTGCATTGTTATCTCTAGGAATCTCTAGACAAACTTTGGCCTTTCTCCACGTGTTTTGGACTTCAACTCCCACAATTCCTAACAGCCTCAGGCCCCTTCCTTTTCCCCCTCAGCCGCTTAAGGGCCTGAGGCTGTTAGGAATTGGCTGTCTGCAAGGACGTTGCCCAGGGGATGCTCAGATGTTTTACCACCCTGTGGGAGGCTTCTCTCATGTCACCACATGGGAAGCTGGAGCTGACAGACGGGAGCTCACCCCGCACCACCAACCTGCTGGCACAAGGGTTTAACCCATTGCGCCTCTGGGAAATCCATTGTATTCTTCAAATGCCTGCCTCTCATTTCCAGCACACTTTATTTGCCCCCAACTTGCATTTTCATTAATTTTGCAAGAAAAAGAAGAAACGGGAAACAAAACAAAAATGAGAAATTGAACTGGTTTTTAAAAAGCAGCAGCAAGTATCTTTAATTACAATCAACCTGCCAAGCTTTGTAATCCTTGGTGACCAGAGAGAAGAGGTAATTTTAAGATAAGAGAAGCAAGCATTTTAAAACATGTCCTTATTACTATCAAGAAAACCCCTATTGTTTTCTACTGGATCCCCCTTCTGTATGACACTTGTTTTTTAAAAGTTGCCAGAAAAACTGAGGCTTCCTTTTAATTGGCAGATTTCTTGGATGTTAAATATGGCTGGAGGGCAGAGTCGCAGGTTACGCCGAGAACCTGTGTCATCCTTTGGAAATAAAATATCAAAAAAATAAATTGAAACTGGTTTTGGACACATTCATCATTCATGCACTGCCATAACAGGAATGCACATGTCAGGTTTGATGATTTGGGAATGTCATTGGTATCAAGTGCAAAAATAAATGGAATGAAGGCTTTCTCGCCCCTTTTATAGGGCAAAGTCACCTGTATTGCATCTCAGTGCTGCTGATAAGAGAACATGGAGCTGGTTTCAAAAAAATGGCGATAAAACATAACCACAAAATCCCACCATCAAACAATATGATGGCACAGTGTGACCTCCATATCTGCATTTGTGGACATCTGGCAAAATATGCCCTTTGGGTATTTTCTAGGTCCTCTCGGTATTTCTTTGATATGCTTCTGATGGATGTTGACCACCATGTTTACAGAGGTGTCTTCTAGGCATTTCTTGGATCTTCCAGCATGGCTCTAGGGCAGGCTTGGGCAAACATCACCCCTCCAGGTGTTAGGAATGGTGGGAGTTCAAGCCCAAAACACCTGGAGGGCCCAAGTTTGCCCATGCCTGCTCTCTGCCAGAAGTCATTTGTTCAACTGAGTTTACTATTAGTGCAATCCTGTGTCTGAGGATATAGAGGCGGCAATGTAACTGTAATTCAACTCTTAAGAAAAACTAGGAACAAGAACTAGAAGCAGCTGAGGCAATGTAATACTTGTGGTAGGAGACCTTTGGCTCCAGTCTTGTGCTTTGGCCATTGAGACTGAAACTTTTGGAACTGATAGACCAAAACATCTAAAGAGCTTCATGTTTCCATGCCTTGAACTCTACCACCACCTAGAGGCGAACCAACTTTATTTCTTTGGATTTGAATAGTTTGATACTAGACAGTGAGGTTGACTCAGATAACATAAAGAGTTGAAACTTTGAAAAGAGCACATTTGTGCGCCTCTCTTGTCTTACCCAAAAATAACAATCATTTGGCCTTCCAGATGTTTTAGACTGCAGGCCCCATAGTCTCTTACCGTTGGGAGTCCAAGAACCTGCAACAAGCCACAAATTGGGCTACATCCGCACTGCACAATTACAGCAGTGCAAGACCACTTTAACACTCATGCGTCTGTCCCATGAATCCTGAGATTTATAATTTGGCCTGGTACTCTTTAGCATGCCCCCTTAAAAGTAGAGCACCAGTGCTTTTTGACAAGAAGTCTAGTACCTTATGAACTACACATCCTAGGATTATATAGGATGGAGCCATGGTTACTAAAATGGCATGAAAGAGATGTAGCAGGTACGGCACTTTGCTCTGAGTCTCGCTGGGACCTAGAGCCATCCTACAGAAAGACCAACCAGAATCCACCTGCCTGGACCTATTGAGCAGCTAGTAAGTTTTCAGCAGACCATAATAGGCATCTTATGAACTACATTCAGCTTTGCAGGTGATATGTTGTGCCCATGAATATCCAGAGAGCTGTTCTAGTTCCGTATCTCTAGTCCACAACAAGGACAAGGATCTGGATACAAGAGTCTCACAGATTTCTTGAAGGTCCTCAAGTAGTTTCTCAATGTACAATGCAATAACAGAGAAGAGAGAAGATTAAACAAAACAATAAGGATCAGCTGCCACACGATGGGATGCTGTGCAAAAAAGAGTCTGATTGCTCAATCCCTCGACTTCGAGAGCAGAAGTCACTCGCCAAGGTTATGTTGGCCCCATGGTTGATGTCCAATGCAAAAAAAGCCTTGCAGGTCTCAAGGCTTCTTAAACTCTCCAGGAAAGTGACACCCCCAGTGGGCATCTCGCATTGTTATCTGCCATCGCCGTCACCGCTTCTGTGCCCAGCGAGCATAGTTCTGGCGCAGCTCATTCCAGAACAGCAGGCTGAGGATGGTGTGGGGCCCGATGCGGAAGTAGCAGGCTCCCAATCCCTTGTAGACCCCCAAGAAGCCCTCTGAGCGGATGATTTTGGCAAGGCAATCAAGAAGACCCTTGTAGATCAGACCCTGCGGGAGGGGAAAAAATTAAAACCAAAAGTGGTAATCTCTCCCACTCCATTTCCTACGATTTGCCGTCGTGTTCCCACCCGCAAAGACAGCAACTGTTGCATCGTCGAAGGCTTTCATGGCCAGAATCACTGGGTTTCTGGGCTGTTTGACCATGTTCCAGAAGCATTCTCTCCTGACGTTTCACCCACATTGATGGCAGGTTGTGTACTCATGTTCAAGAAGCATTCTCTCCTGACGTTTCACCCACACCTATGGCAGACCTCACAAGCTCTGAGGATGCCTGCCATAGATATGGGCGAAATGTCAGGAGAAAATGCTTCCGGAACATGGCCATACAGCCTGAAAAACTCACAGTAACACAGCAACCATTCATTTCCACACTTACCTGACCCTCTGGTCCGACGGGCTGATTGTAGAGGCGGGTGCTAGCCACGTCAAAGGGTGACATGGCAAGGGCCACGGTGAAGCTGCTTACCATGCCAGCGCTCAGGGCCACCAACCAGCTGTCCTTTGGAAATACCTAGGGAGAGTCAGATAGGAGAGACAGAAAGGGAGTGAGTGGGCTTGAAAGAACATGGGGCAACACCCTCAAGGAACACAGACACAGACTTGACTGAGGGACACTGGAACCAAGCATGGACAGAGAGCTGTCTTCTTATGTAAGTAACTCCCATGAAAGTGGGAAAACTTATTAAAACTTCATTAATGTGAGATAATTTCTTGTAGGAATCTCTACATCTAGGGAAACTTGATGGTCAACGTCTGTTGGACATTAACCATACGATCACACTGGGGGTCTCAGAGATTCCTATATAATTGTTCCCTCTATGTAGTACAAGGTGACTGGAATATGGACAAATTCCAGTAGAAATTAACTATAAAGTCATCCTGGGATTTCTAGATATTTCTAGAGAAAACATATTACATCTGTAGAAGTTCAGCCAGGTATGGGCAAACTTGGGTCCACCAGGTGTTTTGGACTTTCACCATTCCTAACAGCCTCAGGCCCCTTCCTTTTCCCCCTCAGCCGCTTAAGAGGCAGTATTTTCTGGCTGGAAGAGGGTTGCGTTATAAAAATGCTGGTATATTTGGTCCCTACCCTCTCTATCCTCATGCACAATCCCTGGAATGTGGTCTTGGAATTTCTCTGAAATTGGATTGTGGCCTTGGGCAGAAGATTCCTCAACAGTGTAATGTAAATATGTAGTATCTCAAAGAATGGTTTACACTACAGGTTGGTATCAGGCACATAGAAGAAAACATACACAAGTAGTGTTCTGTTAAAGGACCATAGACATGCAAATTGCCTATATATAGGAATGCTGTGTGGTTTCTGGGCTGTATGGCCGTGTTCTAACAACATTTTCTTTTTATCTTTCCCCTGTATCTGTGGCCTGCAACGTCAGAGGATCATATATATCTATCTCAGGCTGACAAACGTGTTGGCCTTTAGATGTTGCTGGAATGTAATTCTTGCAAAGCTGATGATGAAATATGCTGGCAATTGTAGTCCAACAACTTGGGTGGGGTCGCCTTAATCCCAACCCTGATCCATATCAATGAACTTTGAAATGCCCCCAAGCTCTTTGGACCCATAAGACCAGGATAGTTTGGAAGATACCTCTGTGGAATAAATGAGGGAAATAATCTCTGTGAATGTACCTCAAGGCGCTGGAAGAACTCCTTGGCAGAGGAGAAAGTGGCCAGCTGCGTTGCGGAGCCCACCATGACCCGGGGTACGGATGAAATGGCTCCCCGCCACAATCCCAGAATGCCGTGTTCTTTGTGAATCATCGTCAGTGCATGGAACATCCCCTGGGCACAAGGAAAGAGAAACAAAAGGTCCCTAATACTGTCTCAATTTTTATTATACGAGAATTAATACGCCACTTTTCTCCCATATTGGGTACAAAGTGGCTTATGCCACACACTAGACTTGAGTAATATAGTGAAGACAGAAACACATACGTACATATACATTAAAAAGCATTTTTTAAAAATAATGTCAATTCCTGATCTAGGTAGATAGACCATGGGCCAAGCTGCATGTAGAGCAGCTTCCTAACAACAAGGATGCATATACACCAGGTATGGGCAAACTTGGGCCCTCCAGGTGTTTTGGACTTCAACTTCCACAATTCCTAACAGCCTATCGGCTGTTAGTGTTATGAATAACTTCTTAATAACTTTAAAGCATAGGTTCTTTTTATTGCAATTTCAGTGAGAGAGGTATATCAGAACTTTCACAGAACTTCTGCACAAAGAACAACATCAGACATACAGATTCTATGCAACTACATTGGATTCACAAACAATCTACAGTTACATTGGCTAACAAACAAAAGGGGGGTTACATTTTTACTCAGCATTCACACACATGTTCATGCATTCATCCTAATGCACACATCCAAATATTACCATATCCCTTTTCTCTATCCTTGGAGAAACACCTGCTTAGGCCAGGACTGCTTCCCTGCGGCCTGCCAACACATGGTTCCAAAACGTCAAAATGCATCCTCTTTTTCCAAAGAACAATGCCAAGGATCAGAATCCTGCTTTCCCTACATAAGAAATGGCACCCTGCAACACGTATCATGGTTCCAAAATGCACTCCTTCCTCTTCCTTTGAGAAAAGGAGCCCAGACTCTGTTCCATTGCATCTCTGCCACTTTCCCAGACACCATCTCCACTGAGCATGGTGGGTGAACTAGACTCCTCTGGTCTGCCACACTTTCTGGATTGTCATAAGGTCACTTATTTTGCTGAGGTTGTCCCAAAGTTGTAAATTAATGATAGACGTCTTCCATCCTGGAATATCTTGGCTCCATCTCAGTTTCCTGGCCAGATGTTGATTCTTCTTGAGCGGTGTTGGCAAAGATGAGCCTTGTGTTGACTTCTTTCTTAATGTTGTAAACATTTCCTTAACTTGATGTAAACACTTCTCTTCTCACTGACACAGTTCTTATCACAGTTTACCAGGCAAGTCAACCTTTTCAGATCTGATTAGCAGGTTTTAATTACAATTCAGCAAGCAGGTAGTTAGTCATTGCAGGCCTTAATCTTAATCTTAGGAGCCCCTGATGGTGTAGTGGACTAAAGCCTCGTGACTTGAAGGTTGGGTTGCTGACCTGAAAACGGCCAGGTTCGAATCCCACCCGGGGAGAGTGCGGATGAGCTCCCTCTATCAGCTCCAGCTCCATGCGGGGACATGAGAGAAGCCTCCCACAAGGATGGTAAAAACATCAAAGCATCCGGGCGTCTCCTGGGCAACGTCTTTGCAGACGGCCAATTCTCTCACTCCAGAAGCGACTCAAGTTGCTCCTGACACGAAAAAATATAAATAAATAAATCTTAGAATTGTGTCTCCAAATTATTAGCTCTCACTCATTCATCCCTTTCATTCAGTTCATTCATACCCACACATATTAAAATCCACATTTATCAAATCTGCACATCACATTTTTGTGACATTAGGAATTGTGGGTGTTGAAGTCCAAAACACCTGGAAGACTGAAATTTGCCCATGCCTGGTCTAGACTGTAGAACTAATGCCATTTGACACCCCTTTAACTGCCATGACTCAGTGCTATAGAATCATGGGAGCTGTAGTTTTACAAGGCCTTGAGCTTTATCTGCCAAAGAGTGGAGGTGCCTCACCAAACTACAACTCCCATGATTCCATAGAATTCAGCCATGTAAGTTAAAAGGGCGTCAAACTGCATTCATTCAACAGTGTAGATGCACCCTAGAATATAGAACAAGCAGCACATACCTGGTGTTGATACTGGTGCCCCACCGCAATCTCAGCAGCGGATTGAGCCTGGATGTGGGTCTTCACCTGTGGGAAAGATGGGAGACAGATTACCTTCTTCAGAAACCATATAAGGAGCCTATTCTTTTTAGGAACTGTATCATATGTCCTCTTCTTAACATGGGTCATCGTAATCCAAAGGAAAAATAACACCTATGTTTCGGAGAGATGTTTTGGGCAGGGAAGTACTCCTTACATGTAGCTTTGTTCAAATTGTCACATGCAAGGTTTGAACAATTGAGTGTAAGAATCAGAGACAAATGCAAGATACTTCACTTAGGCAGAAAAAATCAAATGCAAAGATTCAGAATGAGGATTCCTGGCTCAACAGCACTATGTGTGAAAAAGATCTTGGAGTCCTTGTGGAGAGAGAAGGGGAACATGAGCCAACAATGTGATGTGGTGGCAAAAAAGGCCAATGGGATTTTGGCCTGCATAAATAGGAATCTAGTGTCTAGATCCAAGGAAGTCATGCTCCTTCTCTATTCTGCCTTGGTCAGACCACACCTGGAATCACACTGTGTCCAGTTATGGGCACTGCAATTGAAGGGAGATGTCAACAAGCTGGAATGTGTCCAGAGGAGGGCGACTCAAATGATCAAGGGTCTGGAGAACAAGCCCTATGAGGAGCGGCTTAAAGAACTGGGCATGTTTAGCCTGCAGAAGAGAAGGCTGAGGGGAGACATGATAGCCATATACAAATACGTGAAGGGAAGTCATAGGGAGGAGGAAGCAAGATTGTTTTCTGCTGCCCTGAGATTACGACATGGAACAACGGCTTCAAACAACAGGAAAGGAGATTCCACCTGAACATTGGGAAGAACTTCCTCACAGTGAGGGCTGTTCAGCAGTGGAACTCTCTGCCTCGAAGCAGAGGCTGGATGGCCATCTGTCGGGGGTGCTTTGAATGCGATTTTCCTCCTTCTTGGCAGTGGATTGGCCCACGAAGTCTCTTCCAACTAACTTTATGATTCCACGGTTCTATGACCCTTTTAGCATGGAGAACTAGGAAACGAAAGCCAATGTGGTGGCTATGAATTTGGAGACTATTGTTTCAAAACCGCTATGGGAACCAAGTGGGTGACTTTGGGTGAGTTTTCAGAAGAAAGCAATGACAAATCGCTTCTGAATAAATCTTACCAAGAATCCCATGCACTATAAGTCAGAAATAGTTTGAAGGCACACAACCAGCATCGGGATAAAATTAAAAGTCCCAAAAGCTAGTCCAGGTCTATCATTTTGGGGGGCAAAAACATACACGAATGCACTGTCGAATACAGAAAGTCTTGGGGGTTATCATTCTAACACAATGCCCTTGTTTGTGATGTCGACTCTTTTATCTCTTGTTTGATGGTTAACCAGGGAAAAGAGGAAAAGCAATAAGATGACTGTACCTTCCAAAGGCACCCATCTTTTAATTCTTTATGATGCAACCATCTACTTTGATTGTGTAAAGAGGAAACAAGAACGCTCTAGACAGGAATTTCAACTAACAACTACCTCCCACGCAGCTAGCTAGCTTTCCTGTCTCTATAATCTAGTATTCCATGTTTATCTCTAACTCAGGCATGGGCAAACTTGGGTCCTCCAGGTGTTTTGGACTCCAACTCCCACCATTCCTAACAGCCTCAGGCCCCTTCCTTTCCCCCCTCAGCCGCTTAAGGCTGTTAGGAATGGTGGGAGTTGGAGTCCAAAACACTTGGAGGACCCAAGTTTGCCCATGCCTCATCTAGATGAATATTGACATCCTGAGTAAACAAATAAAATAATAAATGTAAGACACATTTCCAGATTGGCTATGTCTCAACCCAGACCCAGACCCACCAGATAAATGGGGCTGCTCGCAATAGCTGCCATCGCCCCGGCCAATGCTCCGGCCACGGTGGTCCGCAGAGGGCTGACCCGTCCGTCGGAGGCGTGGATGTAGCTAGCCGTCTCGACCATCCCGTAAGTGCCCAAGCGGATGCCGTTGAAGCCAAACTGGTACAGCAGGGCGGGCATGAGCCCTCGCTGGAGAGCAGCCAAGCCGTCCACCCGGCCGATGGTGTAGAAGGCGTGGAAGACGTTGCGGTAATGGCGGGTGTAAGTGCCCGGGGCACGCAGCTCTCCCTGCAGCTGCATGCGAGTCTTCACCACTTCCAAGGGGTTGGTGAAGAGGCAGGCCCCACAGGCTGCTACGCCGCTAAGGAGGAAGTCCATTGTCGGGGGCTTCGGCGGGCAGAAACCTTAGACGTTGCGTATGGAGCCGGTAGGAGGAGAAGGTTGGAAGACAAGGATGGAAGACACCAAGGAGGACAAGGATGGAGGATAAGAATGGAAGTCAAGGATGGAGACGAAGGATGGAAGTCATGAAGGAGAAGGAAAGAAGTCAACTGGAAGACAAGGATAGAGGACAAGGATCAAGGAGAAGGAAAGAAGTCAATGATGGAAGTCAATGATGGAAGTCAGGGATGAAGAAGGATGGAAGTCAATGATAGAAGACAAGGATGAAAGAGAAGGAAGTCAACGATGGAAGACAAGGATGGAGGACAAGGATGAAGGAGAAGGAAAGCAGGCAATGTTGGAAGTCAAGGATGAAGGAGAAGGAAGGAAGTCAATGATGGAAGACAAGGATGGTGGTCAAGGATGAAAGAGAAGGATGAAAGTAACAATGGAAGACAAGGATGGAAATCAACGAGGGAAAAGAAGGATGGAAGACACAACAGGACAAGAATGGAGAAGTCAAGGGTGAAGGAGAAAGATGGAAGTCAAGATGGAAGCCACAAGTGAGGACAATGATGGAGGATACAAATAGAAGTCAAGGGTGGAGGCGAAGGTTGGAAGACAAAGATGGAAGACACAATGGAGATCAAGGATGAAGGATAAGAGTTGCGGTCAACGATGGAAGTCAAGAATGGAGGAGAAGATAAGACTATGGGATTTCCATGGGGAAAATGTTATGGGGCTGTAAGTTGCAAGCAGAATCTCTACAACCCCGACCCTATCACCCAAAGAGAGGGTCCTGAATGAAGACCAAGGACAGGGGAACAAAGAGAAGGCAGAGAGAAGTTAAAGTATAAGTACATTCCCAAACAAGAAGAAATAAAGGAAGAGTAACTACATTTCCATCTATGGCACTGTCAACCATGAGGGCCACGTCAGGAACATCTAAAGCCCAGGAAAGCCCTGGATGAGGGCGTTAGGAAGAAGGAGTGATATTCCATTGTTTTCAATGACAGGGTGAAGGGAGAGGAAGGTAATTAAATAGAACCTTTGGAGTTTTGGACTTCAGCTCCCAGAATTCCTGGCAGTTGGTCCAGCCGGCTGAGGATTCTGGGAGGTGAATATTTGAGAGGATATGAAGCTGGTGGCTACTGATCTATAGAATCTAATGGAGGATCGCCAATAGAAAAAGGGTTCTGGGAAGATATAAGAAAGGAGTAACGAGTAACGACTCGAATGTAGTTAGAGAAGCCCTAAAAATGATGAAATTGGAGGATCTTCTCCTTGGTCGCCGCTGGAAACCGTAGATGGCAGAATCCAGTTGAAAAAGAAGCTTGCCAAGAGAAAGAAAGAAGGCAACAGTCCCTCCATTCAAGATCAAGGAGCCCCATCCGCCCCGCAGCCGGCTTCTCTCCGTCTGAGCCACCGCTGCCCTGGCAAGCGGACCGACGCCGGCCGGCATTCTAGCCACGCCCCCAACCGACGCGCCTCGCCCAATGGCTGGACGGCTCCCTCGTGGCGTCACGCGGGAGGACGGCGCCCATTGGGCGAGAGCGGAAATCGCCGCTACCTGCTTTGACGCACCTTGCCAGCGCGGTGGGCGGAGCCTCTTCTCCTCGCCTGACCCACTAATTCCCACAGGGGTCCTGGACTTCAATTCCCAGAAGCCTCAGGCGACTTGATCAAAGACCCGGGATTCTGGGAATTGAAGTCCAAAACCTCTAAAGGCTCGGTTTGAGAACGATGATGTGCATCACATTAATTACCGAGACTCAATACTCTACAATCAGGGAGGCTGTAGTTTGGTGAGGCACCTGCACTATTTGGCAGGGAAGGATAAAGACCTTGGGAAGTTTACAACTTTTAAGGCCAGGATTCCATTAGCATTGAGCCATGGCAGTTAAACAGCATCAAAGTGCCTTCATTTCAGTGTAGAGCAGGCCTGGGCAAACTTGGGGCTCTGGAGCCTTCCTTTCCCCTCTCAGTGACTTAAACAGGGAAATTGCATTCAAAGCACTCCCGACAGATGGCCATCCAGCCTCTTCTTAAAAGTCTCCAAAGGAGCTTCCACCACACTTCAGGGCAGAGTTCCACTGCTGAACAGCTCTCTCAGAGGAAGTTCTTCCCAATATCCAGGTGGAATCTCCTTTCCTGTAGTTTAAAGCCATTGTTCCGTATACTAGTTTCCAGGGCAGCAGAAAGCAAGTTTGCTCCTCCCTCCCTATGACTTCACATCTTGATACATGTCTCCTCTCAGCCTTCTCTTCTGCATGCTAAACATGCCCAGTTCTTTAAGCCGCTCCTCATAGGGCTTGTTCTCCAGACCCTTGAGTCTCCTCTGGACACACAGCTTGTCAACATCTCCCTTAAGTTGCGGTGCCCAGAATTTGGAGGGGTAGCATGACTTCCCTGGATCCCTGGAAGGAGATTCATTCCTTCTTTTCACTTCTTTTTCTTTCTTCCTTTCCTCCCTACACGACGCCTACTATATCAGCCAAGCCACTTCTCTTTCTTTCCCAGTAACATCAGAGGGGCCACTTCACCTAGCAACAGCCAATCCTTTGCCCTAGTCACAGACAACCTGCTTTGTTCTTTTTCCTTCCTTCTTTTTTGGGCCTAAAACAAGGGTTTTTTTTTTTTTACTTCCAGACCCTCAATTTGACAATGTGCCATCTTTGTTTTAGGATTTCTCAAGCCACTTAGAAGTCTTTGTCGTATAAACCAATCCACATCTTTATATACATCCTTACACTTTCACATATAGAAATTCAAGCCCAGTATCTTCCCATCCTTTTGGTCCCATGAAAAATATCATTCAGTGCTCCTTTTCTCATACCAAGAGAATCCAAACAAAGCTTTGTTTTCCACTCCATTTTTATTTGGAATTAGAAAAGTCCACAGTCACCACGTGACCTACAGAGTTTGCATATTTCCTTTGTCAAACTTAAGTTTCCTTTTTGAAATTTTCCCCCTCTACTTTTCATTTTTTTTTTCTTTTAAGGCCAATAGTGTTCTCCCCTTAATTTTTCTTTTATTATTTGTGTCAGTTCTTCGTATGTCTCCCCACAACCTTGCCTTCAGGAAAACAAAACAAAACAAAACACATGGTTACGCTGCCCCATTACAGTTTGTTTTCGATCACCTTGTCACAAAGACGAGGCAAAAAAGGGGGTTCGGGGGTACATAGGTGGAGACACTATGCTTTGCTCGCATACCCATCTCATATACACACATACACACACACACACTGACACACTCACTCCAGAAGTCACAGTTTCAAATCTGGGAAAAATAAAATACAATGAGGACTAGGAACGGAAAGGAACAAAAAGAAAACAAAACAAAAAAGCAAAGAGCATTTTTGTCTCTTTGTTCAATGTTGCATATTTTCCCCTAATGTTTTAAAGCAAGTGCAACTTGGGAGGAAGACATGAGGAAGGGGAGGAAGTGTAATTAAAAAAAAAACAAAACAAGGAAGGGATTTTTGAAAATGGGAAGGAAAGAAAAAAAAATTGCGGACTCTACACTGTGCCATGGACGCGAAGAGGGAAAGGGAGCAGACTCAAGCCTGCCGGTTGCCAAAGTTTCTAAGTGCTACCTGCTTCTAAAGTATTTGTTTTCTTTCTTGCTCTCTCCCAGAGTCTGAAAATCTCATGCTGAGATCAATCCTCATGCCAAACTCTCCCAGATCACATGAGGTTTTTGCCCAACTTTAGTCCTGTTCCAATGGTGCTGGCTCCAAATTCACTGGATTGGTTTGCCAGGAGGCCGGCTGGCTGAAAGTGGAGGGAGGAAAGGGGGCACAATCTTGCAGAGGGGAGCTGTCGAAGAAATCTACCCCTCTTTGGATTTTGGAGCTCCCCTTAAACTATTACAGCCCTCTGGGAGTGTGTAGACACATGCAGCCATCCCACATCTGGAAAAGGATGAAGTTGGGGAGGAGAGGGGGGATCTTTGACTATGTCCTTGATCAGCTGGGAAGTGGGATGGGGTGTTATGGCCACATTCGGCTATGAGCTAATCATAATGCCCTGAAATTTGGCATAGAGAAGGAAGGGGGACAAGGGAAAGGAAAGACGCCAGCCCCAAGAGGCTGGCTTAACATTTGTGTGCTTACAACCCGGCCCGCTTTGGCTCGACAGGAAGAAAAGGAAGAGGAAGGAGGTGGGCTATGGCTTTTGACTGGTTAATGGATTGCACAGAGTCATGGGACGGAGGGAGTGTTGAGAAGGAGGAATCTGCCACATCCTGAAAGCAAGAGGTCTGCAGGGAGCTGATGGCGCAAGGAGAGCCACCACGGTGCCTGAGGGAGGCCGGAGCCATGCCCGAGTAACAGTTGCCTTGGGTCCCCCGTGCCGCCCGGATCTCAGTACTTCTTGGGGCCCCAGACAGAGGTCTGCTTCGGGACCACGCCGGTGCCAAAGACAGGGAATTCTTCTGCGCTGCTCATGTCTGGAGCCTGAAACCGGGTAAGAGAGGAATCAGTTACGATGTTCATGGAAAGCGGCCCAGAGTTAGTATTGCGATTTGGAGTAAAATGTCAAGGTGATCCCACACTGGTATTGGGAGGTGCAGTCTAAAAATGCAAGTTTTGCTTGGGATGTAACTTGTGTGGCATAATTAAGTGGAAAAAAGAGGGAGCTGCCATATTTTCTGTGCTAAATTGGCTATGGAGCACCACCAGCTCTGCAAAGAAGTCAGCTTCCCTTCTGCACTCCATCAACTGTTTATCTGGGGTCATCCATTTCTTCAGGAGTGTAGAGAATGGTGCTACTTCCATAGAGAAATAAGCTAATTTCAATTCCTTCTTAAAGGGAATTATTTCCAGGCCACTGCGTGGCTTCTAAGAACTTTACAGCTAGAAAATGAGTTTGCTTTTTCCTCCCACTTCCTTTTGACCCAAACTCCCTCCTTCTTGTGCCACGTCTTTCATGCTGTCAGTCTGAGAGGCAGGGACCTTAACATTTGGCTTATAAGTTGCATTGAGAGTTGCAAAAACTTCAGCAAGCTTGGTACTAAAGGCCAAGCCCAATGGTGCTTCTAATGCTCTGCTTTGCCTTTGAGTAAAGGAAGATTTGGGAGTGATTCTGAGCCAGACCTTGTTCCCAGAAGCATTCCAGGGAGCATCGCGCACCACAAAGCCCTTGGCGGGGCCCCGAGGCTCCTCTTCCAAGCGTGAGGGGGGCTTCATATATGCAGCCATAGTTTCTGTCTCCACCACATCCATCATCTGCAAGAAGACAAAGGCTTATAGGATCGGAGGGACCTACTGTAGAACAGAGCTGGGAAACCAGAAACCTTCTCAATCCTTGCTTACATGTTGTTGCCTTTTAAAAACACAGTTCCATTTTGGAAGATTTGGTATGTGAACTAATCAAAATGCTGTTAAGGTTTTTAGCTGTAAATCTGTCAAAGAATAGGCGCTAGGTACAAAGTTAGTAAGGGGGAAGATCTTAAAGTAACAGTTGAACACAATACATTCCCCTTTAGCTCAATCTACCAGCTATGCAGATATCAACACACCCACACTGCTATCAAGAAATATCCCTCTTTCTCACATATTCCTCTTCTAAGTTCAGCATGTGGTCAATCGCATCGTCAACGTTTTCAGGCAGCCCTGTCACCGTGACTCTGTCAGGATCACTAGAACCTGGCTGAGGGAAGCGGATATCCACCTGTAAAAAAAAAAAAAAACCCTTTCAGGAAGCAATGCAGGACAACCGGAGCACAGTAGCCTTGATGAATGTTCACTATCACAGATGGCAGATGGGACTGAAGGCCATCTTGCTTGGGAGTTCTGGTGTTGCCCAAAAAATAATTTTTCCATGCTGCGGATGGGATAAGCAAATTGTGGCAAGATGGAAGCGCATTTGAAGCTTTGTAGCCCAAAATTCCCTTCAACCATGGAAGGACTGAAGACTTCTTCGCCCCTTGAATATCACTTTATGCTCCACCTTTTAACCATCTGTAGAGAATTTGACACCTACCCGGAATTCTTCCATGAGTTTGCGGATGGCTTTGCCTCTCCCACCAATGATACGGGCATGGACTCGGTGATCCAGGCGAATGTCCTCACTGACCATCTCCTCCAAGTCAGCAACAATTTTCAAGATGGCATCCCGGGCTCCTTCGGCATTCTTCTCATATCCAGTGATGGTGATAAGGTCCTAAAGTGGAAGGCAGGGCATTGACTGAACTTGATTGAATATTAGGTTGAAAATCACAACACACAGCCAAGTAACAGGGCAGCTACCATGCTACAAATAGAGCCATTTTGTTACAAGCATGCCTAAAAACCAAAACTTCATGTCTTCTAAAAGGAAATGATTGACAATAAGCTCTGAAGGATCTAAAGTCCTTAAAAGATCTAAAAAAAAGGTCAGTCTTTTCTGTTCACTAGCACAATGGAGCTGAGTGAAAGAAAGAAGTTGGTACTATAAGTCTACCTCCCGAGATGCATGTGAGGAAGTAGACTTAGTATATGTTACTAATGTCTTTCTCACAGTTAGTCTCAAAGGTGCTACAAAATCCCTCTGCATACTGACAATCCACACTAACATGGCTAGGTCTTTAAATTCTACTTTTTCCTTTTCACATGAGGGAATGTTTTATTGATACTTGAACTTCACTCACTTTCTTTTGAATGACTCAGGGAATGCCCAACCGCTATCTGGACATTAACCGTCAAGTGGTTTTACCAGAAAAAGGTTGGATTTCTTGCACTCTTGAAAAAGAAAGGTCAGCTCTAATCTTGAAAGCAAGCCACTGTTTTGAGTTCAACAGAAAACCAGTCCAGGAGGAAAGTCTAAATGACCTTTGGCCATCTTTGTTCTATAACCAGTCTGCACACACCCCAGGGCAATGACTCCACACCTGAAGAGAGGGAGAGACCCACCTGATTTTCATCTCCTTTGTCCGGGAACTGGATGGTGACATCATGGTCCTTGCGTATCTGGGAAATGACTGCCCCCTTCTTTCCAATGATCTTTGGGTGGTACTTGGGTTCGACACTCACCATCAGCTTGAAGCCCCGCAAGGCCTGGAAGAAGGAAGAAGAAACTAGAAATTACCGGCAGGACAATGTGTTGTCACTCAATACTATATTGTGTAAATGAGAAGGGTCTTAGCATGCTTTGCCCAGGCAGTACCCGATCTTCCTGCTCAGCTTGCAGTTCTTTGACCCTCTCTAGAAGACCAGCTCTGGCCCGCTCCACGTTTGGGACCAGGCCCGTGATCTTGATAATATCTGATTGCTGCTCAGGCTGCGGCACGGAGATATTGACCTGGACAGCAAAGAAGCATGGACAGTGAAAAACAGCGGGTCAGCATGATGTAGCCATTTGAGTGTTGGGCTAGGACTAGGGTTGGAATTCACATTCAGCCATGGAAACCCACTGGGAGACCTTGGACAAAAGAGGCACACTTTCTCAACTTGCACAACAGCAGAGACCATATATCCAGCAGTGGCCTCATAAGGAAGGGCATGGCTATCTAGGAAATCAAGCTGAAAACATGGCAAAATTGCTTCCCGCCTGCCTTAGACAGTATTTGGAGTCATTTAAAGGCAACTTTTTAAAAGGTTTTTGGAGGTGATGTAGTGTTGCCCCTCCAAGGTCTCTTGAGGGACTACTGTGGTCTCCTCACTTCCTATAGCTGCCCATCCCTTTTCTCTCTCTAAAGTCTCTCTAAGTCAACATCAGGTTTGGGAGCAAGATATGTTCTGTTTGCTCCATTACCTCATATTCCTCCATCATTTTACGAATGCCAGCTCCCTTCTGCCCAATGATGTAGCGGTGCAGGTCAAAGGGGACATCCACGTCCATCGTGATGGGCACCAGAGCCTGGAAAGGAAGAATGGAAGGCAGATTTTGGGGTACAATATTAGTGTTTCTCCTGCTATTCATGCAAAGAGCCCACACATTTGCAGGTTTAAGTATTCCCAATTAGATTACAGGTGGCTTTCTGTAGCCTTGGATTCTGCACCCATAGATTCAAACAACTATTTAAAAAAAAATTAAATCCTAGGTTTTGCCATGTTATAAAAGAGATATCCTTTTACTACATTATTGTATGTAATGGGCCTTCAACATGCACACGTTTTGGTCCCTATGGAGGGTTTTGGAACCAAACCCAAACAGAAACCAAGGGACCACTATATTTGTGGATTGGATTAATATAGTCTCTCTTGGAATCTCTATGCCCTCCAGTGTGACTCCATGGTTAACATCTGCTGCATGTTGACCACAAGAGTTGCACAGGAGGACCTAGAGATTTCTAGAGAGCTATCTTCTTGAGTACAAATCGTTTTATCATTTCCCCCCTTTTTCTCAAGTAGGAAAAAACACTGATAAAATCCCAGTGATTGTGGAGAGAGGACTGTATTTTTAACTTCTCAATATCATATATTTTAAGCTATCTTTTCTTTTAATTGTTGAAAGCCACTTTGAGTCCCAAACTGGGAAAAGCGTGGAATGATCATGATAACATTAATGGTAATAATAATAATAATAATAATAATAATAATTAGCCTAGCCACTAGAAGGCTCTTCCCCCACCTCAGTATAAACAGTTTTCCTACCAACAGTGCTGACCGGGCTGCTTCACATTTCTCCTTGCGCCCCGAGATGAGAATGATGTCACATTTGCGAGGGACAGAGTCCAGCTCGGGGCTAACATCACCATTTTCCTGAGACTGTGCTTCTAAACCTGTTGATAAAAGTCAATGGAGGGGGTGAGGTACATAAAGTGAGGTCCTTGCGGGACAACCCTGAGTCTGGAACCACTAAGCCATCTTCCACTCCTAACACACAAACCTGAATTGTCATCTCGCTCCGGGAACTTGATCAATACATCATGGTCCCGAGTGATTTGTTGCACCTTGTACCCTTTGGCTCCCATGACCACACGGTGGAAGCGCTGGGGAATGATGCACTCCAGAACCACCTGGGCCTCCTGAAGAAGGAGGGAAATCCAAAAAAAATGGATTATGGGTCACACAGTTCAGAGTATGGTTTGGGGCAAAGAAAGAAGCACAGCTACTTATAACATGTTCAACCTTTAACATTAGAAGAGGGCAGGAGGCAATAAAGATCAATGGAAGATAGTGGTTTTAATGCAATGAGGTGTTGAATTCATTTTAGCTTTAGTCTGAACTATCCAAGATGTTGATCCATGTCAACAGAATAAGTTTGGCACTTTGGAAAACCCTCTTACATTTCAGATTAAAACTCAGAGCAGGTTGTACCTCACTGATTTGGAAGCTCCCAGAAAGCATTGATACAACGCTGGAATCAACAACAACTCCAACACTGACATCTGAGAAAAATATGTACCAAGTCACTGATGATTTCCAGAATGCGCTTCTTGGCAGCTTCCACGCAGTCCTTTGCCCCCTTTAGCGTTACTCGGTCGCTCTGAACCCCAGTACGGGGAAAGCTGACGGTCACACCACCATACTCTTCCGCAATCTCCCGCAGGACATGCCCTCGGCGTGCCACAAAATGGCGATGGTATTTGGGGTCCACCAGCATCCAATCTTCAATGACATTATCCTGGGGTAGAAGAGATATGGTGTTTGGTGAGAAGGAGAGAAAACTAGAGTAAGCAATTGTGGGTGAGTCTTAAAAAAAAGCCGCATCCCTTTCAAATGCTGTAGTAGCAATGGAAGGAAACATTTATCTTCATTTCAGTGGGAAAGGGAAAAGTGATGGAACTTGCCCCTTTCCATTCCTCAGGTGGGAGAAATGAGTTGGTGAGGTCCCCTCCACAAGCCTACTTGGGACCAAGTCCATTTAGTTTTCTCGTACTCTGCGAATTCCTTGTTGCAATTGCTACATAACCTGAATTTGCCTACTCACCACTCATCCTTTGATGCCCCTTTCTTCTCTTGGTGAATATAAATACTAGGACACTAAACTGGACCGAGGTCTCTACAAACCAAGCCAATTGCCCTCCTCACTACTTAAGGGACTCATACCAGGTTCCGGATGAGATTCTCCAACTCATACTGGGCTTGCCGCACTGACTCCTCCTTTCCCACAATGGTGATGAGTTCCTGGTCCTTGTCTTCAGCAGTGGGAAAGATGATGCGGGCCCCAGTGCGGTCCCTCACTTTGCGGATATTCGCACCTCCACGCCCAATCAGAAACTTGTGGTACTCTGGCTTGGCATGCAGTTCCACTGAGTGGTTGTTGATTTGCTAGAGGAAAGGATGGCAAAGAAAGGGCATATAGTCGGCCCTGCGCATTTGCAAATTGTAATTCTTTGCAGATTTGATTAATATGCTTTCTCTAGCAGTCATACTGCATGAACTAGGTTTCTAGAGAGAACACCTCTCAATGCAATTGTAGGTCCTCCAGTTTGATTCTATGGTCAACTTCTGGCAGAGGTTGACCATAGTCTCACCCTGGAGGATCTACAAATGCCTAGAGAGGTTCTTGGAGATAAAAATATATTTTCTAAGTGGTTTTTCCACCTTCGTAGGGATCCTGCATCCCTAACTCTAATGAATGTGAAGGGTTGGACTTTACTAATCAGAGCAATTATAGTGCTTCGACACCACTTTAACCTATCATTCTTACACCAATGCTGACACCCTTCTGATTCCAGCTTCAGGAAATACATCAAAGACATCTAGAACCAATACTGTCTGCATGATTCCAATAAATAGTATTTACAAAAAGGCTACTGTTTCAGAGCATAGCACTCTTTTCCCACTCAGTGGGTTTACAATCTTTCTTCTGAGTTTCATTTGCCCATTAGTCCAAAATAGGCCACAAGCCAGATATCTATATCTATATCTATCTTCTACACCTGTCTTTTAATGTGGAGCTTGACTGACCAGATCTGGGGTGAAAGGTCTGACCATGGTCCTTTAGGTCCATCTAGCATCTTTGTGTCATTTTGCAACAGAAGGGAGATGCTAACAAACTTGAAATTTGTAGTTTCATGAAACACATAGTCATATGTTTAGGAGAGAACACAGGGTGGAGCCATAGCATCTAAAATGCTATCAAAGTACTCCGAATGTGGATGCATCCTGGGTTGAGAGTTCAATAATAGTTTATTCAGCTAAGGCGAGGTTTCCTGTTTTGCTGTCCAAGGATGTAGCCCTACCTTCCAATTCTTGGGGGGTTGCCAAGAGAATCAACAACAAAAGGTTTTCCCTCAGCATTTGTTGAGAATAATTTGAAAGGGAACTTACAGGCATCTTTGTGTATAGCAGAGGTGAGATAACTTGGACTGTTTTAAAGAACTAATCCTCAGCTCACTTTTCCTTCATACCACTTACCCAGCTTTTGCATGTTTTTCTCCATTCTAAAACTCTGAAATGCTTCTCCTAATAAGTATTAAAACCTCAAGATATATTGGGCCAGTATTCTCAACCCTGCATTTCTGCCTAGGAATGTCACCCCTGAGAACCTTTCAGAAATTGTATTTGTCACTGAAATGGAAACAGACACTGCAGTCTTGGTGTACACCAATGTTGAAGACAGCTGGATGCTCCAATAGCCCAATCCTGTCCAAATAGCATCGACCTACGACTTCCTTACACATTTTATATTGGTTCACAAACACTGATAATTCCAAAATCCAAATGCAGAAGGATTTTAATTAACAATTTTGTACATGTTTCATCTACTAGCATCACTTAATTTAAGAGATTGCACTTTATTTATCCATGTTATTTAAATGAGATCATCACATTTCTCTCAGGGTAGAAAGGGAACCTGGGAATGGCAAGCAAGATGGACCACAAAAGACATCCAAAATATACTTCTGCCAACTCCCATCAGCTACATTTATCAAGATAAATCCAACTGATAATGATTTTATACCACTCTGTGAAGATGTCCTATTTTCACAAGAATGCGACCCAGCCTGAAAAACTAGACTTCCCATGTAGTGGATTGCAAATATAGGTCTCTTTAGCTGCCCTTTCCCTCAAGGTACTTTATACATTATATTATTTTTCCTTCTTGTGGTGATCCCTTTATTAAACTAATCAAAAGACACAAAATGCATCATGCTAACTTTTGAAAGCATCTGCATCGAACAAAGAGGATTAAAAGTCAAGCAAATGAAAGGAAGAGATCCTTTTGGAGCCACGGCATCTACATTTTTGTTCGGGATGTTTTATAGGAAGTGCTGCATCAACAAAAAGGTCAACTTCTCCTAATAAGTTGATGGGAGCAAAGGCAGCAAAAGAGAAGTTTTGCTTTGTGAGCTTTAAACACCAGCGTAACACAGTCTGTGCCTTTTAGTTAACAAGATATACAATTCACAAGGAAGACTTTGGATTTTCCTATGGTTCTATATTCAACAGAGTTACATCTGGGATTACTTTTCCTTTTAACTGCACAACTCAAAGTGGTGATAAATGAGTTTCCCAAAGTTCTCCCATCCAGGCACTGATCAGACCTGGAATCTGCTTTAAAGAGTGGCTGCATGAAAAACCTTTAAGGCAACATCCTAATATGGGAAACGTCAGTATGCAAAGGGATCTTGTAGTGCTTTAGAGATGAAGTTGGTAGCATAAATGTTTGTAGACTAAATCTACTTCCAGAGGTACATTTAAGGTGCTACAAAATACCTTTGTATACAGATATTCCAAGCAAACACGGATAAATCTTTGAACTCAACCAGAGCATGAGATGTCCAAGCCAAAGCAATGGAAAGAAAAGGCTGTGATGGGAACTCTGCCTACCTTGTTACCAAATAAACAAATGGCTATCTGTTAAGACAGGACTAGGAAAGCTGTGACCAGTTCATGTCCAGGTCAAAATCCCTAGACTGCGCCAATGGATTGGGGAGAGATGGCAATCACCCCAAAATGGTAAATAATCACTCTAGGAGTGGTGAAAAAAATGACAAATTCCTGCAAAACAGTCCCAAATATTAGCAGTAGGATGTGAAGAATATCACTTTCCCCTGCCCCAGGGTATAGGCCACCTCTGTTTGAAAAGCACACAGCATTTGTACCTTTTCTTCTGCAAGCTGCAGAAGCTGGCGCTTGGCCTTCTCCACCTCTTCGCCAGGACCCCGGATGGTAACTTTGTCGCTGCCCGATCCTTCCGAGGGGAAGTGGATGTGCACCCCGCCACACTCCTCCATGATGGAACGCACCAGCCGGCCCTTGGCCCCAATCAGCGAATTGTGCAGTTTGGCTGGAATGGAGACGTCCACTTCTTTTATGTTAGCCTAGGAAGAAGAGACAGGCAGAAAGAGGGGGAGAACACAAAAAGCTACAAAATTCTCTATGTTGCTACATGGTATATTCTTAAGCAGAATTTGTTGGCATATGACTCAAAAACGAAATTGACTTAAATGTGTAAAGGGATTTATTTATTTTGTCTCAAAAACACTGCATAAATAAATAAAACCGATAAAATAAAGGGAGCGCAAGCAACTAAATAGTTTTAGACTAAAAATGGGCAACAGTAACTGCATTGTCTGTAGCTTTAAACAGTTCTTCCTCTGTGCATGAGGCAGGGCATTGTGGGCAAGCATACAGATGCTGAGTTGTTTGTTCTTCTCCACAATCGCACAAGGCAGAGTATTCTTCAAGGTAGTAACTTTGGATAAGTCACACTCTCTAAGCACTGGAACACCGCATGATGGGTTCACCTTAGGGTCACTACAAGTCAGAGATGACTTGAAGGCACATAATAAGAAATAGTAGTTTTATTTTTACTGAAATCCTGAAAAGGAAGGAATGAAGTGCCTATCAGAAGAAAGGAGCCACCACCAATTAGGCTGCTCCCCATATTCGCACCAGACTAACTGATATTAGGAGCTCCTGGTGGAACAGCGGGTTAAACCGATGAGCTGCTGAGCTTGCTGACCAAAAGGTCGGTGGTTCAAATCTGGGGAGCGGGGTCAGCTCCCGCTGTTAGCTCCACCTTTGTCAACCTAGCAGTTCAAAAACTTGTAAAATGTGAGTAGATCAATAGGTACTGCTCTGGCAGGAAGGTAATGGCGCTCCATGAAGTCATGCCGGCCACATGACTTTGGAGACATGATAGCTACCCTGTTTCCCCGAAAATAAGACAGTGTCTTATATTAATTTTTGCTCCCAAAGAGGCGCTAGGTCTTATTTTCAGGGGATGTCTTACTTTTCCATGAAAAAGAATTCACATTTATGGTTGAATTTTTTAAAAAAATGAAAATTTATTATCTACTGTACAGTAGTTGTCATCACAAACCAGCATAACCAAACTGTGAATCCTTTCCAGAATTTCTATATCATATTTTATTGCTATACTGTTTTTAAATTACTGTTTTAAATTTCTGTTCGTATGAAAATTTATGTTGTTGTTGGGCTTGTCCCTGTGTAAGCTGCCCTGAGTCCCTTCTGGGAGATGGAGGTGGGATATAAGAATAAAGTTATTATCATATTATTATTATTATTATTATTTCTTGTTACTACCTTTATTTCCATGTACAACAATCTATGGCATGTACATTTACTGATCCTGCATGCTTCCAAACAAAAACTTTGCTAGGTCTTATTTTCGGGGGAGGCCTTATATTTAGAAATTCAGCAAAACCTCTACTAGGTCTTATTTTCTGGGGATGTCTTATTTTAGGGGAAACATGGTATGTATAAATATGTGAAGGGAAATCACAGGGAGGAGGGAACAAGCTTGTTTTCTGCTGCCCTGGAGACTAGGACACGGAACAATGGCTTTAAACTACAGGAGAGGAAATTCCACCTGAACATTAGGATGAACTTAACTGTGAGAGATGTTCCGCACTGGAACTCTCTACTCCGGAGTGTGGTGGAGGCTCCTTATTTGGAAGCTTTAAAAGCAGAGGCTGGATGGCCATCTGTCGGGGATGCTTTGTATGAGATTTACCTGCTTCTTAGCGGGGGGTTAGACTGGATGGCCCATGAGGTCTCTTCCTACTCTATGATTCTATGACTTTGATCTAAACCTTAAAGTAGGTATGCATAGTGCAGGACATATTTAGAGAGAAAGGTCTAGCATCTTGGACATAAAGTGCTCATAAAGCGGACACAAAAGCAAGACTGAAATATTCAAACCAACGCAAGGGATGGGGATAGTGGAAACATGTATAGAGAAGATGTCTATCCTTTGGCTTGATTCAGGAAGGAACATTGTGTCCAAAACAGACCATGCCTAAAATATTTAGAAGTATTCCAGTAAAAGTAACAGTCAAAGATAGCTTTGAATATCATGTTTAAGCCATATTAAGTGCACTTTATTGATCTCCCCCCTCTGCCTTGCAAAAAGAATAATTCAGTTCAAACTACTTTTGGCAATGGGGGGAAAACTTTATACAATACATAAAATTAGAAGGTGATTTATATACATATATATTCAGTGACAAATGTGAAAAGCCGTCAACTAAGCAAACATGCTGCATTATCTTCCATAGGAATATTTTAGGTGAATCTCTAGATGCTATCGTAGGAAAGGGATAAGCAGTCTAGTGCTTAAATGTGTCAGGTTTAGTAGATCCAAATTCAATTTTCCACTAAGCAATAAAACCCATAGGTGTGTCCTTGGGCATATCATTACCTTTTCAATTGATTTACCTCACAGGGCTGTGTGAGGATAAACTGAGAAAGAGAAAACTTAAGTTCCACTAAGCTCACTAGATAGGATATAGATGCAGCCAGATCAGTATTGCATGATACAGCAACCAACCCTAACCTGTAAAAGCAAAGACATCCAGAAAAGGCTACGTAGATAATAGCTACCAGTAAAAAGAACGCTTTCTTTGGGAACTGAACAGGCTTTTAAAAGGAGGAAACTGTTTCACACACCCACCAGCTCCCTCTGGATGGCCAGGATGCGGTCCCGGGCACCTTCGCAGTTGACCTTCTTCCCAGTTATCAGGATCACCTCCGAGTTGCTGTTTTCTGTGGGGAGGTCAATCTTGGTATTGGTTTCCTCTCGAATCTATTGTGAAGAGATAACATCAAACCCCGGACCCTCAAGCCTAGGCTACTGTAATGAACTTTATAAGGAGCAACCCTTGGAGACAGTTTGGGAGGTGAAACCCAGTGAAAGACAGGTGACAAATTTGGCCTCAGAAGTTGTTAGGCAAATCCCATTGGACTCAAGTTAACTTCCTAGAGTATTTCAGCAATTGAACCCTGAATCTCTTGAAGGGCAGGGATACCACAGGGAAGTCTATAACAAGGAGTCCTTGGAAGTTAAAAGTGGGTGAAAAACAGCTGATAAAGATTAATAACTTAATTTATCTTCTTAGAGTAGTGATTCCCTAACTTTGGACCTCCAGTTGTTTTGAACTTCCAGAAGCCCTAGCCAGCTGATCCAGTGGTCAGGAATTCTGGGAGATAAAGTCCCAAACCCTAGAGAATCACAATTTAGAAGCCACTGTCCTAGACCATATTATCTACAAAATTATATGCTAAATCTGGCTGAGCTGCTTGTGGAATTACATTTTTCACCACAGCTATCAATCCTCCAGTTAACAGAGTGGAGACTTTGAGAATTAGTTGTCAAAGAAGCAAGCACTATCCATTCCTAGGCAGAGACATACATTCTTGAGAAACTGTTTCCTTCCAGAGGAAGCAGGAAACACCTGGCACCAAAATCCACAAACGAAACCAGAGAAGCCCAGTTCTATAGTGTTCAAGGAGGGGAGAAGTGTCCAGAAGGGCCATATACTTTTTACCTTTTTGATGTTGGCGCCTCCTTTCCCAATAATGTTCTTGTGGAACTGCTTGAAGATAGGGACTGGGATGGAAAAGCTGTTTTCAATCTAAAGCACAAAAGGGGAAAAGTCACAAATAGAAGATTCCATTTGCTTCTCTCTTAGCCTTTTAATAACAAATGCCAAACATTTTGAGACACTGAGTTTTTTTGCGCTGAATTATGAGCCAATCAACATGTAAAGTAGCTAAAACTGTCCCTCTAGAGCCAATATAGAATCACAGAGTGGAAAGGAACCTGACGGGTCACCTAACTCAAACTTTTGCCAGTATAGAAAGCAAAAGGAACTAAGCTAGCTTCTAGGAAGCTATCACTCCAAGGCAGACACAATTTTCATGATTAAAATCAATCCCGGTTTGTGGGAGCATTTTCCTTTTGAAGGGGTATGAAAAATCTACAGGTGATTTTCATTTGCCGACAGCAAATAACTTTCTGCTAGCACCCCTAGAAAACATCTAGTGTAGACCTTCGGATGCCATTAAACTGTCAATTCCCAATCACCATGATGGTCAGAGGTGAAGACGTGCTTAAAACTCACCAACTCTGCAATAACTTTCTGGAGGTACTTGGCGCACTTCTCCACCTCGTTCTTGGGCCCACGCAGCTGCACAATATCGCTCTTTTGAGATGGGTCAGGGAAGTTAATGATGACCTGAAGGAGCAGAGATCAACATGGAGGGTCATAACACAAGGCAGGAGGGATTCCTCAACTGTTGGAGCTCAATCATATCGTGCACAAGTTTGTAGTCCTCAACAAGATGGAGACAGCTCAGCTCGCAGGAAAAGCTCTACCTACATTGCCCTCTTTGTCTGCCTCCCTCCCTCTCTCTATTGTCTCCTACTTCTCCTGTTTGTTAGACTGATACCTCTCACGGACATCCCTCTTTCTATTCAAAGTATCTAGCCTCATAGCAAACCCCCATTTTGTTCTTATCCTGTGGAGAGAGAGAAGATGTCTCCAGAGAGATAGAGAGCTAGGCCCTATAAAGAAATGTAGTTCTTGTCTGTGTTTATGATAGCTTTATCTCAATTTCCTGACAGTCCTGAAAATCTTTTTTAACTTTCAAAGTTGGACTCTGCTCCTGAATTGCTGAAACTCATTTGCTCTATTGATAGCTCAAGAAGCTTCTGATCTGCTAAAACTGATGCTGCTGTTGTTGATTTCCATTTCAGCTCTTCTCGTGATTTCAAATTTGAATGTTGATTTGTCCATTAGAAAAATCCAGTCAAATTCAGACATACATTCTTGATTTGCTCTTTATGTAAACAGTCTGCTTTAATACTTTCTCCAAGAACAACAAAAGCACTGTCCTCTGATATTTTGGTCAAATATATATACTACAATGCATGTATATGAAGGAGTATATGAATTTATTGGACAAACAGGAAATCATGGATTACAGCAAACCCTGCTGAGTTATGTTGGAGGACCTAGAAAATTCCTTGCAGAGAAGAGCATGGTCAAACTGCAACAAAACAAACTACTGAAGTTTGGCCTTGAACTTCCCTTTGTGTCTTACCTCTGGGAACTTGTCACGGATCTCTTTGATTTTCTCGCCTTTCTGCCCAATGATGGTCCGGTGAAAGCGCTGCTCAATGATCAGGTCTTTTGTGCGTTCATTTTCCTACGAGAGACCTCCAACCATCAGCAGTATTCAAGCTCTTCCAAAGTGAAGAAGTTTGTATACATAGGAGGCAAGAGTGACAGGGAAAGTGCACAAAAGAAAGCCCTTTCCCCCAAAATCCTCTGTTGGGTTCACAGAGAGGTCTTCCAGGTACATCTCTTGAAAGATCATTCTCTCTCCACCTATCCCTTGATGGAAGTACAAAATGAGTGCCTTATACCACGCCAAACCTTTGATCCATCAAAATCAGTATTGGCTATTTTGACAGGAGTCTACATACTTGCTCGTTGAGAGTTATTTCATTTTAATTAATTTATAAATCATTTTCTCTCAGAACTGGGACTAAAGGCAGTGCACAACCGATGCACAAAAATACAATAGTTAAACAAGTTATATTGAACGAGCTATAATACTCAGGAGCTGTGAACCCCAAACTGTAAGAATTGGGTTCTCTTGCCATCTCAATCCCTCTTTGGCAAAAGAAGCAGAGAGGTATGAGCAGTTGAAACATCTGCCTCCCTTACCATGCGAGCAGCCATTTCCAGCAGCTCCTTGCGAGCCAGCTGGACCCCTTGCGGGTCTCCCTCAATCCGGATCAGGTTGCTCTTCTCATTGTCAGGTGGGATGCGGACAGAGACTTTGTGCTGTTCCTTGATGCGATTAACTGCCAAGAGAGAGAACATGTCAGGTACTACTACTCTCCCCTCCTTTGACAGAGACTGAAACACAGGACAGTGTAATAGTGAAGAGTGCTAAGGCGGGAGTAGAAATATTCAGAAATATTCAAACCTCCATTCAGCCAGAACATTTATGAGGGAATTGGTAAAAAGTCATCTTTTCATGGGGCACAAGAGGATTCTCATAACAAGAAAAAAGGGGGGTAATCCTCAGATCCTTAAGTAAAATGCACAATGCATGACAAACACATTAAAGGGGCTGGTGTCCTGAAACACACAGATGTGACTCCCCGGATGTTTCTGGATTCTATATTTAACTCATATGTTCCTGCCAGCATGGCCAACTGTAAAATACAGGTGGATAAGGAAGTAAAAAATCAATCTCAGTTATGTTGTTATTGTTGTTACGGGGCTTTCTTGGAAAAATTCGTTCAGAAGCCTAAGGCTCCATCTACACTACCATATAATGCTCTTTCAGAATACAGTTTAACTGCATTGAACTGCATTATATGAGTCTACACTGCCATATAATAAATGGACTGCATCATATGGCGGTGTAAATGGGGCCTAAGAACACCTTATGAAATTCATGGTGTCACCAAACATTGACAAGCGACTTGGAGGCACATACACACACAAAAAGGCTGAAATATTTCCACCCTTTGAGATTCCCAGATGTTGACGCAGAACCATAGAATCATAGAATCATAGAATAGTAGAGTTGGAAGAGACCACATGGGCCATCTAGTCCAACCCCCTGCTAAGAAGCAGGAAATCGCATTCAAAGGACCCCCGACAGATGGCCATCCAGCCTCTGCTTAAAAGCCTCCAAGGAAGGAGCCTCCACCACGGCCCCGGGGAGAGAGTTCCACTGTCGAACAGCTCTCACAGTGAGGAAGTTCTTCCTGATGTTCAGGTGGAATCTCCTTTCCTGTAGTTTGAAGCCATTGTTCCGTGTCCTAGTCTGCAGGGCAGCAGAAAACAAGCTTGCTCCCTCCTGCCTATGACTTCCCCTCACGTATTTGTACATGGCTATCATGTCTCCTCTCAGCATTCTCTTCTGCAGGCTAAACATGCCCAGCTCTTTAAGCCGCTCCTCATAGGGCTAGAGCAAATGCTGCCTGGCAAGATCTCACACAGAATCTACCCGCCCCCCGCATGCATTTGAGACAGGAGGACTTGCCTGCCACCCACTTTGTCATCTCAAAACTCACTGTTGGCTCCATTCTTCCCTATCAGATGACGGTGGAACCTCTGATCGATGAGCACTTCAGTGTAATCCATGCGACCAAGCTGAAAAGCAGAATACCGGGAAGGGGGCGGGGGGAGGATTAATTGCTCTCATAGTCTCCAGCAGCAGCTCTGTTGCAAGAGAGCTGAATGTGCTTCCAGATAAAATCTGTCATATGTATTTAAATGGGAAAGAGCATCCCTTTTATCATGCAATTGCCCACTTGCCTCAACATATTCTTGAACACTTTGCCAGAGCCAATACTATCAAAGGATGGGACTGTGAGCAAGAGAACAATGAAGCACTACTACCGCAGTCACGTTTTATTCCATTAAGCAACAAAGTTGTGCATTGCCATTGCACTCTTTTAGATTTAACAAAAGGAATCTTAGCTGGCTGATCTTCCAAATTCTGCCTCCATAGAAGAGGACTACTTTGGATGTAGCAGCTTCGGGGTATTGTGCAGACAACAAAGGCCCACTGGCCTAAACTTTGTATTTACGTACAGTCAGCCCTCCACATTTGCAGATTTAACTTTTGCAGATTTGATTAATATGTTCACCCTGGATCCTCCAGGGTACATCTACGGTCAACTTCATACAGACACTGACTATGGCGATATCTTGTAGGACCTAGACATTCCTAGAAAGATCACTTCTCTAAGATACTCTGGGTCCTCAAGTGTGGTTTTGTGGTCTGGAGGACCTAAACATTCCTAGACAGGTGTTCTCCGACTTTAAAAAATGTGTTGCTTTTTATTCAGTTTCCCCACTTTTGCAGGGGTCTTGCATCACTAAACTCTGCGAAATTGGAGGCCTTGCTGCATTATCTGTCAGCACTAACATTTTAGGGTTTCACTAGAATTGTTTGAAAACACATTCAGAACAGATAATGTATGATGAATTTAAAGATTATGATGAAGGTGAAGAATTTACACCTACAAGACTAAGGGTTACAGGTTTGGGTAGCTTTTAAAAATGAAACGCATCAGAATTGCAAAAAAAGCTTACCAAGTCCCGGATGATCTCTTGTATCTGAGCCTGAGCCAACTCCACTTCTTCGGTGGGTCCTTCTAGTGTGATCTTCTCATCACCATCAGTGAATTCAATGTGAACCTAAAAACAGGGAAACAACATGGAAATGACATCACAGTTGTTACGGCTGGTATAAAAACAAACCAACAGCAAGGAAGTAGTCGCCAACTGAAAACAGGTTATTACGGGCCTTTATGTCAACTCTGACTTATGGTCACATTACCACAGCATTTTGGGCAAGATTTATTCAGGGAAGGTTTGCCACTATCTTCTTCTAAGGCTGACAGTGTAACTTGATCAAGGCCAGGCTCCTGGAATACCAGACTAAATCTACATCATTGTTGTGTTCCTTCAAGTCAATTCTGACTTATAGTTTAGGGGCCTAAATACCCTAAAGGCACCAGATCCCATCTGATCCTGGAAGATAAGCAGGGTCAGTTCTGGTTAGTACTTTGAAGGGAGACAACCAATGGACACTGTGTTGTCGGCTATATTTTAGAGTAAGGAGCTGTCAAAACCAGCACTGGATGTTCCTTGTCTAAGAAAAACCATACATAGTTCATGGGGTTGTTATAGGTTAACGACTGTCTTGAAGGGACAAACACAAGGCAACCCAACCACAGGGTTTTCTTGGCTGAATCTTTCCAGAGAGATTTGTTCTTGCCTTCTTCTACACCACACTGATTCTAATATCATCACATCCCTCTGGCAAATAAAAATAGCCTCTGATGACAAATGAAGCAAATTTTGTAGAGGTTACCTTTCCATTCACTACAAAGTATGGCTGACACAAGTATGCTTTGGGGATTTAATAAAAGCTTGCAGACTAATTAGGATCTTGTGGGCTGATTTGCTAGGTACTTCTCCAATTCATTAGGGAGAATGAAGGGGCATTCAAATACAATCTCCAGTACTCCAATCCAGCCGGGCTTTATGGAACATACCCTGTTTCCCCGAAAATAAGACAGCGTCTTATATTAATTTTTGCTCCCAAAGATGCGCTAGGTCTTATTTTCAGGGGATGTCTTATTCTTCCATTTTATTGTTCAACAAAAAAATGAACATTTATTATATACTGTACAGTAGTTGTTATCACAAACCAGCATAACCAAACTGTGAATCCTATCAAGAATTTCTTGTTACTACCATTATTTCTATGTACAACTATCTATGGTACATACAGTTAACAATCCTTCATGCTCTGTTCTGTTTGGCGGACATGCTTCCAAACAAAAACTTTGCTAGGTCTTACTTTTGAGGGAGGCCTTATATTTAGCAATTCAGCAAAAACTCTACTAGGTCTTATTTTCTGGGGATGTCTAATTTTCGGGGAAACAGGGTACCACTTTCTGTCAAAGCAACACGAAGACACACTTTGACAATAAAATTTTAATGCACTGTTTCAAAGCATATAGTATTTACTTATTTACTTAAAGCAAAGGCATTACAAACACCTGCCTTGGGAAGCTGTTGGGTGATCCTGCCAATGTTCTGTCCTTTCTTTCCAATTATAAAACGATGTAACCAGGCTGGGGCTGTTACTTCAGCTACCATCACACTCTTCGCCTGGAGAAGGAAAGGAAGACAAGAGACATTTACATGATTAATACCAGCGATGAACCTGAGAATTCAGTTTATACACAGATTTTACATCCTCTTTAGATTCCAATGTTTTTTCCTTATAATTTAGTTGCTGTAATGACCATGTTCTACCTGTAGATGGCACTATGGTGACATCTGCTTTGGCATTCAGTTCAAGTCACAAAAGAGAACCAACAGAAGTACTGAACTTGTGAGAAAGAATGAACAGATAGAGCCTTTATGTCATTATCCTGGGCTAAGGAACAGCAAAATGGGCCCAGCCTGATACAACATGGAATCTTATTTATAAACATAAAAGTAGGCATGAAGTCAGGGGAGTAAAAGGGAGAAAAACATCATAAACAAGCTCTTAAAACGAGAAAAAAGCTATTAATTATTGCTGCATAAAAGAAAAAGGACCACCGTCTTTACATGATATTTGATGTTTTGAAAATTAATAGTAGACCCTCCACATTTTGTAATGATTTGAGGTGCAGAAAGTGGGAAAAGGATAATACCCCCCTTTAATTCGATATAACCTTTCTCTAAGAATCTCCAGGTCCTCCACTCAACCTCTATAGCCAACTTCTGCTGAAGGCTGACCACAGAATTTTATTGGAATATCTACAAATGCCTAGAGAAGAATTTTCTCTAGGCCCTAAAAGCAATTTCTGCTAGGCCACAGGTCATGCCAGATGAGCTAGAGATTCCTAAAGAGAACATACATATTAATCAAATTTGTAAATATTCAAATCCACACACATTCATCTAAAGAAAGAATGAAACTGAAAGCTTCCTTCTTCATTGCAAATAAAAACAAGTGACCACCAGGGATGCTTCTGGAATTTGTCCCATCCATACACTACAGTAGTTAAACTGCTCTCATGTCTCAAGTGGCTTACCGGGCAAGTGTTCAGAGCAAAACGGAAGCCCTTACCTTGGCATAGACTTGGGTAAGAGCTGGACCAAGCTTGTCTGGTTCTCCCCGGAGGATGATGGTTTCCGAGCTGCTTTCGAGGGGCGGCATCTCCACCGAAACCCCGGTGGCATCCAGAATCTCCTGCAGGGTGTTGCCTTTGGGGCCAATGATGTATTTGTGCTGAGACTTCTTCACCTCTACAGAGATCGTGGTTGTCTTGCGCTTCTAAAAAAGAAAGTGAATGAAGCCACATAAAAGTGTCCAAGTCACCACTGTGTAAATTGGCAGAGGCAAAACATGGCTATATGAGATTCCTGGACCGCCTTTAGTGTCCCTTCCCCCCTCCCTGAATTATTTTTTGCCCCAAAAAGGCTTCTTAAGAGAGTATGATGGACATTTGGAAGGTATGAAACACTTCCCATATTTTCTAAGAAGAAGCATTGCACCATTACTCAGCTGAGTAAGTTCTCAGGACCCTTCTAGACAGTCCCTTTATTCCAGGATCTGATCCCAGGTTTTCTGCTTTAAACTGGATTATATGAGTCCACACTACCAGATAATCTGGGATAAACAGAAAACCTGGGATCAGATCCTGGTATGAAGGGCCTCTGTCTGGAGGGGCCCTCAGTTACTCACCTTATCCTCGTAGATCTTACGGATTCGCAGGAGAGCCTGAGAGACCGGTTCCTTTTCGCCTGTGATGATGATCTCGTCCTTGTTGACGCTGGGCGGCGGTATGTTAATTCGAGCTCCTGTGTCCTGCATGATCTCCTGGACCACTTTGTTGAAGGCACCAGCAATAAAAGGGTGGAAAGCCTTCTCCAGGTTCACACGTTCCACTGCCCGCTTATCCTGGGACACAATGGAAAACCATGAGCCCATTTGGGAACACACAACCCTTTGAATTTCCCCAAAGGTTCGTTCTCTTCTGGAACACACAGTCAACACTTGAGAAGCAAGCCTCAGTGAGCTTTACTCAGCTCTTCCTCTGGAGACATAGTTGAGGTTAACTCCTCCTTCCCTATTCAAACAATCTCCTAGGAGATCCCTCGGATAAACTTTCTTTTGAGTAAAACAGTAGGACAGCAGCAGTCTGATCCTCTATCAAAGACGGAAGACCAATGAATGGCAAGACTTGCTCAGGAGGGGCTTGCAATTGCCTTCCTCTGAGGTTGAGAGTATGACTTGCTCAAACACACCCAATGGGTTTCATATATGAGCAGGGTTCAAATCCTGCCCTTCGGAATCATAATCCAATACTCAATTTACTACCCCACAATACTCCTAGGTGCTCAAACTGTTCTTATTTCACTCCTACAAACTCTGGACTTAAGCCATAGCATGATGAAGTCTTCTGAAATAGCATGTTTTGACTAATACCGTTCCAGAAGAGTGCTTCATCATGCTATTCAAATGAATTTGCGACATTGTAGCTTGTATTTCAGAGGAAGGAAGTGGAAAAAATACTTCCATACATTCCTTGCCTAAGAAAACCCTATGAAATTATCGGGGTCACTCATAAGTTAACTGGTGGCTTGAAAGTACCCACATAATCAGTAGTTCAAAAAATAGACTTTATCCATGGTGACTGACATGGAATTTATTAATCTTTTCAACTAAGATTTGGAGTTGAGAATCAGGAAGGAGCAGCCACATTATGGTTGAAAAGAGTGGGAAAATTAATAGTATTTTAAAGTACTTTTAAAAGAAAAAAAGACATTAAAAAACCAAATCATGGATAACATGCCTGCCTCCATCAGTTATTATCCAAACCAGGGCTGAGCTACTTTGGCTGATTCAGGGTTCAGCTCCCTCTCCCCTGCTCTGGGAACCCAGGAAACTACAAAGCTTTGCTTATTTCCCAAGAAATGCTGAAAATCAAGACCAAAAATCACTGGTGGATAGGAGGCATTGGAGCACAAACAAATAACATGGGGACAGTGCACTTCACTTATAGGAAAATAACGTTCCTTGTATGATTCTCCTTATTAATTTTTTTAAATTTTTTTAATGGGACACCAGTGCATGAGACCTTTGGGCTCCACGCAGAATTCAGTGTGTCTATTCTGAATGAAATAGTGGTTGGTTCAAAACCAAGAGAAGAAGCTACAACACAACTTGCTGGATGGACTAACAACCTCTGGTGCAGTTTCTCATGCCAACCTTCCTCCGCCAGAAGGAAGCGGTTAAAGAGAAGTAATTCCCAGCCACTCACCTGTTCAGCTGAGATGAGCAAAATCTCATGCCGAGCCTTCTCAATGCCTTCCTTGGTGCCCGTGATTTTGATCTGGTTGCTGGGGTCCTCAGGTCGTGGGATGTTGATCTTGGTGGCCGTTTTCAGCTCGAGCTCCTGCAATTTTTCGCCATTTTTGCCGATCACAAAGCGATGGTGTTCCTTGGGGATTGTGACAGTAGCTGAAGCCTGCAAAAAGAGGATGAAAAGACAGTGATATTGAAGGATTCAAAGGTGGTCCAGGGAGATGGCAGAAGATGTGGCTTCACGGGGCAGAAAAACTGGACACACACCTGGGTCTGAAGCCGAGCGACTATTTCCTTCCGAGCTTTCATGACAGAGTCCAGTTTGCCGGTTACCATGATGGACAGGCCCTGATCTTTGGCCAACGAGAGCTCAATGTGAGCCCCGGTCTTCTGCATGATATCCACACAAACTTTGGCCTCGTCGCCTTCTCCAAACTGGCTGTTGTCCTTGTAGCGTCGCTCTTCCAAGGGGACGTGAAACACCTGCCAAGCAGAACCCAGGAGCAATGACTACAAAGTTACTACTCCAAATTTAAGAACTTTTCAATGAGACCAGGAGTCTATACTGGGACATTCGCTCACTAAATATTTTCTGATATCCCTCTAACTTGGAAAGAAAGCAATGGATATCTCACATTTGCCCTTGGTATCTGATAGTGAGAGATATACTGCCTTTGAAAGTGGAGGTCTCGTTTAGATATTATGCGTAGTAGTCACTGAGAGACTATCCATCTTTGTCTAATTCTTTATTAAAAGTAAACCCATCCCTTTTTAAAGAAGAGGATTCCATAAAGGTTTCCATGGACCCATTGTGATTCTATGAGATCTAATGCTATAGGATTGAAAATTCATACCTACTCTTCCCCACTTTATTTCCCTAAGTTTATCGTATTCTTCAAAAATAATTTTCTTTCAACTAGGACGTTTCCAACTTTTAACCTTTCCCATTTCTTCTTATTATTGTCATGTGCCTTCAAATCTCTCAGGTCCCTTAAAATCAGCACCCAATATTGCTAGGATGGAGAACTATTCTTTCAGATGCTCTTGGATTGCAATTTCTATCAGCAACAGCCAACAAAGGTGAAAAAGCATATCCAACAACACTGGAGAGTACAGTTCCCATCTGCCCCAGGGGAGGCTTTCTGATTCCCTGAGGCATGCCAGGCAAACCCTTCCCGGAATGAAAGCAAGAGTCTCCATGGCCTGACACATTACTCACCTGGGTGATGACAGAGGACTTGATAGGCCGGATTTTGTTCCATACTCCTGTAAGCTCACTGGACTTTTCCCCAGGTGCCCCCTTTTCTGGGAGCGGAGGGAAAGCTTCCAAGTAAGTAGGGATGTAGGCCTCATCCTCTGGGACACCACCTGCTCAGCAGAAAAGAAGAGAGAAAAAGAGCTTGCACAACAAGAACATATTCCTGCTAAAATAAAAATGGTTATAACAAGAAAGCAACAAGCAAGGAAACCAGAGAATGGAGTAAGGAAGGCTTTTATGAAATCTTAAAAAAAACTGATACTACTACACACTATTTTAAGCAGATTTTTAGTATGAGGTGACACACTTTTTGAGTTTACTGATACCACAGTTGATCCATGGTTTGTTACTTTCTGAGATATATGACAAGAAGGTACTTTACGCTGGGGGTGGAGAAGTTAGATTAAGATCTACTTATTGATATCTGGAAAATTTGTAATAGATTATCTACGATCTAAAACTATTAGTTAAAATATATTTTCCTTAGACCTACTTTGAGGGAGCCAGGGGAAAATTAGAAGGGAAAAGAATGTGTTTCGTGAGAAGGAGGCCCTGCTCTCAGTCCCACCACGTTCGCAGGCACGACTGGTGGGGACAAGACACAGGGCCTTCTCAGTGGTGGCCCTCAACTGTGGAACTCCCTCCCTAGTGGATTACATCAGCCCCTTCTCTCTTGTCCTTTTGCAAAACAAGTGAAACCTTGGCTTTGGGAGCAAGTATTTGGACCAGCATAATTACCTGTGAAATATAGTTAGGATAAGTTTTGAATTGATGAATAGGATTTTCTGATTATCTGGCTTTGGATCTAAGCACAATAGTCATCTAATGTTTACATATGTTGTTTTAATGTTATTTTAAATTGTTGCTTAATTGCTTTTAATTGTTGTTGTTGTTTGGGCATGAAATAATGCCACCCATGTAAGCTGCCGAGTCCCCTTAGGGTTAGAAAGGCGGGATATAAATGTTGTGAATAAATAAATAAATAAATAAATAAGGAAAGACTGTTCTTTAGTTCAAATGTGTCACTTGGTAGTGGCCCCGTTCTTCCAGAAGAAAATAGATTTTTTCTTTCATATATCACACATAACCATAGACTTGGAGGGGACCACAAGGGCCACCAAGTCCAACCTCCTTCTATCCAGGAATATACAACTAAAGGACACCTAAAATATTCCCATCTAACCTCTAATTAAGGAGCTTCAAAGCTGCAGAGTCCACCACCTTCTAGGGCAATCTATTTCAATGTCAAACTGCTCTAACAGTGAAAAAAATGTTCTTCCTAATAATAATAATAACTTTATTTTTGTACTCCACCTCCATCTCCCCGGAGGGACTTGGGGAGGTTTACATGGGGACAAGTCCAATCAACGTAGTTAAAATAACACACAGAAATACAGAAAACAATATCATAAAACAGAATAAAACAACATAATAACAGAGTATATGGCAACCATTGAACCAACAACCAATGAACCTGAAATAACAGGTTTCTAATATTTAGGTGAAATGCCCAATTATTGAAAAATAATTATCAAAGGAAATGGAACAAAATTAAAAAGGATTTTCATAATTGGAAAAACCTGAAAATCTCCATCCTAGGGCGGATTGCGTTAACAAAAATGAATATTTTACCAAAACTGTTGTACCTATTTCAAAACCTACCAGTGATGAGAAATAATAAACTATTTCAGGAATGGCAAAAGGAAATCACGAAATTCATTTGGAAGGGGGAAAAAGTCAAGAATTAATTATACAATAATGACAGATGAAAAAAGGAGAGGAGGATTTGGATTGCCAAATTTAAAGTTATACTATGAATCTTGCGTGTTAGTGTGGGTTAAAGATTGGGCAACTTTGAAAAAAAAATAGCATATTGGCCTTAGAAAGTTTCGACCTGAGGAGAGGATGGCATAGCTATCTGTGGTACAGCAAAAGACTGATTGAGAAAAATTTTGGAAATCACTTCATTAGGTCCTCACTAATAAAAATTTGGGAAAAATATAAGGAAAGGATATATAGGAAAACACCCCTTTGGATCTCACCTTTAGAAGCCAACCAGAAAAAATTCTTGGGATGGACAAAATGGCCGAAATATAAGGAAATATTAAGAAAAAAGGATGGACAATATCAATTAAGACCGCAAGAAGAAATAAAACAAAAATATGACAAAATATCCTGGTTCCAATATGCTCAAATGAAAGAACAATTCGGAAAAGATAAAATATTAGGATTCAATGAGACAGACAATTTTTGGGACGTCCTAATGCAAAATGACAAAAAAGAAATCACAAGAGTATATAAGAAGCTACTGGAATAGTCCACTGAGACAGAATATGTGAAATCATGCGCTACAAAATGGGCTAAAAATATTGGTCGCCCAGTTATGATGTCGGAATGGGAAACAATATGGATTATAAAACAAAAGTATACTTATGCTTCGGACTTACAAGAAAATTGGCTCAAAATGTTTCATCGATGGCATATTACCCCAAACAAATTAGCAATAATGTACAAAAATACAGACAATAAATGTTGGAAATGCAAGAAGCAAGAAGGGTCATATTTTCATATTTGGTGGACATGTTCAGAAACAAAAGCGTATTGGAAAGTTATTCATGAGGAAATACAGAAAATACTACATAAATCATTCCCAATGAAGCCGGAGTTTTACCTACTCGGTTTGACAGAGGATATTATGAAAGTGAACTCAAACGAGGATAAAATATTTACATATGCAACAACAGCTGCAAGAATGACTTTTGCTAAATATTGGAAACAAAGAGATATACCAACTAAACAACATTGGTTGGAGAAACTGAATGAAATATATGACATGGACAAATTAACATATTTAATGAGAGTAAATAGAGGAAATGCAATAAAACCAACCAATTGGGAAAAATATGAAGAATATAAGAAAAAGTCAAAGTAAAAATAGAAAAAGGAGAACCCGAGAACACTTAAAATAAATAAATCTAGTCCAGTGCTTGAAAAAGGGATGAAGACGGAAGGGAAACCATCCCACAAAGAATAGAAAGCGGAAGGACATTTATTATTATTATTTTTATATCTTCCTTCCTCTTTTTTTTCCCCTTTCTCCTTCTCTTTTCTTTCTTTCCTCTCCTCTCTTATTCTACCCTTTTCCCCCTACATCACTATTTCCCTATGATATTGTTTTTTAATGTATGTACACGTGAGAAAATTTGAATAAAAATCTAATAAAAAAAATATTTAGGTGAAATATCAATCTCTTGTTTTGGAATTTAAATCCATCGGTTTATGTTCTAGTAAGTTCCCAAGGAGCAAAAAACAAGTTTCCTCAATTTTCTACAATATATTCCTCCGGGGTTTATGATTTCGAGATCCTTACCCTCTAAGGCCCAGAAGGTCTTGTATATCACTTCTTGTAGCAGATGCTTAGATGCTCCCACTGCACCCAAGACTCCTGATCATCTTACCTCGTGTTTCTTCATCCCTCAAGCCGCTGCGATGCTCAGCAAAGCTTTCAGGTGTTAACACTGCTACCGAGCTCATAGTTTCAAACCCAGATTTGCGCGTTTCCGGTATTCCACTGGTTTTAGCAAAAGAAAGAAGATAAAAACAGTAGTTAAGCGCTAACCATACTTCACAGGACATCATTCAACTGGCCCAGAATAGTCATACTCTATCCTCTGAACTTGCCTTCTGCACCAGAGCTTAGAGAAGTTACTCTTTTGGACTACAACTTCCAGAATTCCCCAACCATGCTGACTGGAAAACTGTGGAATCAGTAGTCCAAAATCATGACAGCCAAAGGTTGGGAACCATGATTAAGAGGTTGAAATAGATGTGTGGGAATTTATAAACCTCGATCTAGGCTTTCCGAATGCCACATTTCTCACCCTTAGGGGCACTTAAGAATAGCATGCCACTATGTTGCCCACTTCTACTTCAAACAGATACCAATTCTCAATGCTTAGTAGCCACACCTAAGTGACTGGAATGCAACTCCAGTGCAACACATCCTTGTTTTGCCCACAAAAGAAAAGATTACAGACTTACCTGCAAAATGGTCAAAGGCCAGAAGGGTCCGTCCTGAACGAGGCTACCTGTGGCGCTTCAGCGTGACGGCGGTTTTGGTCCTGGAAAAAAGATTGAAGCTCTCATCATAATTCGGACAGGGCAACCTACATAGCAGCCTGAATCCTTTTTGCCACTGAATGCCCCTAGTGAAAACAGAGGGTGATTCAATGTGTGTGTAGGCCTTTTGGAAGTCATTTTGGATCTTTTCACAACAGTAAATGGCCTAGAAATCAACTTCAAGACATAAATTATTAAGGGAACCCCTCAAAATATGTTATTTGGGGACAGCACCACCCTCTAAAAAAAATCAAGCAACAAAGTCTCAAAATTGCACTGAAAGGTTATATTTTCCCCACCCTGTTCTGCACTAAAATTGAAGTCTTGGCCAAAACTTGTCACTGCCTCTCAGAAATAGAAAATGTTTGTACCAATCTGTAAGACAAGACAAAGAGATATGAAACTTTTTTGCTTTAACAAAGAAAGCAAGTTGAGCCTGCTTCCCAACTCTTAATATGTTATTCGGGTAACTTTTGTCTGAACATGACTTCACATGACGCTGGCACAAAACTTTGCAGATTCAAAAATAAATAGTTATTTGTGCAGTCATATGCGCTGAGATATTTTCTCCAAGCAACCAGAATTTCTTTCTGGCTTTATGGATGAAAGATCTGGGGTTTTTGTTTTGTTTTGTATTTTTTTAAAAAGCCGCAAACATCTATTCAAATGTAAATAATCAAGACTTCTTTGCAAGGCTGCAAGAGGGTGCTGATTACTTCTCCCTAGAAATGGAATTAAATTCAGCAATGCCTACAAAAGATTGTATTTAGGTTCTGTGTAGTTCTATCCACTTGCAGCCATTTAATAGATGCCAAAAGTAAGCTAAGGGGGAAATATCTAAGCTTCTAGTACTCATCATGATCATAAACGAACAAAGCTACCAAGCTGTTTCTAAACATTCTGCTGTATTTTTTAGCTAGAAATAAAAACTCTCCACAGTTGGTGAAGTAGTTCTGGAAAGAGAGACACCGTAATGGCCTTAACCATTTTTGACATTCAGTGGAACCACTACAGCTTTGGCTGCCACACTCCTTAAAGAAAATCTGAACTGCAGGGAGCTTTCTTCTCAGAGCAACCAGAACTCTTAAAAAGTTTTTCAGGAATCTGTTAAACTGAACGCAAACAATAAAGATTGAGTATCCTTTACCCAAAATGTTTGGGACCAGAAGTATTTTGGGTTTTTTTAATTTCAAATTTTGGAATACATGTATATGCATCCGTACATAATAACAAATCATGGAGAGTGGACCCAAATCTAAATGCGAAATTCATTTATGTTTCATATCCACTTTATCCACACAGTCCAAAAGTGACGTCAGACAATATTTTTAATAATTTTGTGCAGGAAACCTAAGTTTGTGCACATTGAGCCACCAGAAAGCAAAAGTTTCACTGTCTCTGCCATTCAAGTGGCCAATGTTGGAATATTTCGGTTTCTGGAATTTCAGATAAGGGATGTGTAAACATTAATAAAATTGAGGCCAATGTTTTAAAATTCAGATTTGGGGATTTTTGTTTTTCCTGGAATGGAGAGCCAGTCTAATGGGCATATTTCAGAAGGAGGAGGAGGAACAGGCAAAGCCACCTCTGAATATTCTTTGGCTAACCATCAGAGAGCAAAGATGTTCCTATCTCAGCAACTCATCTGGACAATTTCTGAGTATTTTGGAATTCTGGATAAGGCATGCTCAGCCCATGTGTAACTGGGATTATGAGGCTCTTGCAGGCAAAGAGTAATGCACACCTCCAGCACTCTCTTGGATGTACCACTACTGTAAAGACACCACCCACATGAGCTGTGTTCCGCCCTCCTTGCTGAAAGACGGATCCCATTCACCAACAGGCAGGCCACCCGCTGAAGGGGAGGTCGTGTGGCCCACTGCTCCCAACCCCCACAAAGCACACGCAAGATAAGGACTAAGCCGCACAGAGCCAGCCTATGGCGAGGATTTGAGAGAAATCCTCTTAACGGAACCAGGAAGGAAAGGAAGAGCACTCAACTTGCCACGGACGGTCACCTTTGCGTCAGAGCCGCATCCAACAGGCAAAGGTTGCTGCTGGGGAAAAAAAAGAGAAACAACCCTCCAGCATCCTCCCAGTATCTATCAGTCTAATCCTGGAGCATACAGTACTTAAAAACAGTATATAACCTTTAATTAACTTTTTTGGGGAACCGGAGATTTAAAAAAGTACAGGTTGAATATCCCTTATCTAAAATGCCTGAGATGAGAACTGTTTTGGATGTCTGACTTTTTTAAAGACTTGTATTTGTGTATATATATATATATATATATAAAATGGGAGATGTGACCCAAGTCTAAACACGATATTCATTTATGTTTCATACATGAATCTGAAGGTAATTCCACACCATATTTTTATTCATTTGGGGCATGAGACTTTGTGAACACTGAACCATCAGAAAGCAAAGGTGTCACTTTCTCAGTCACTCACATGGACAATTATAGATTTGGGGGTATTCTGCAATACCATATAAGGAAAGTTCAACCTACAGATATGAGAAGTGAAAAGAAATAAATATAGATTCATGGACTGACAGCTCTCTCTCTTTTTTTTGGAAACGCAAGATGTTGCAGGACCCATGCTTCACATAAGGCATGGGTCTAGTTTATAAGAGGGCAGTGTTTACTCCAAGTTTAATGGGATAAGAAGTTGGCTGGACTCCAGGGGATTTGGAGTCTAACAAATCCAGAATGCATCATGTTAGGAGGCATTAAAGTAGATGATACAAGGATGGATGAATGAATGGTCTGGCGATGGATTTCAATTCCCAGTGGCCATGCCAGCTTGGAGGGCGGGGGAATTCTGAGAATGGCCTTCCAAAAAAGTAACTTTCACAAGCTCAGTGAAGGTGCCCTAAAGCAATTGTTCATTCCAGCAGTAAATAGGGTCAGACATGCCTTGCTTTAGAAGCTGAAAGGAAGTAGTTGCGAAGCAGTGCTACTCCCAGGTGAGTAACCAGCCAGGAAATAAAAAGCTAATGTCCATTTGCCCAAATATGGTTGCTAGAGTCAAAGTTGGAGATGATTTCTAGAAGATGTAGTTTTACAGTGTCCAGCTTTCTCTGTCAAAGAGTACTAGTGTCTCACCGAGCTACAACTTTCATGATTCCATAGCACTGAGCCATAGCCATTACAGTTGCATCGAATTGCATTAATTCTGCAGCACAGAAGTATGCTTAGAATTTAATTTGAGAAAGATAAATGATCTCCCTTTCTGGGACATACTAGTCACTAGTTCGAGGTGGAGGGGAAACTTTGCTGCCTTCGGGTTTGCCTTCCTGCCCAAGCGATACAGTCCTAACCTCTGCACTGTCATTTCGTGGGAGAAAACACTGAATTTCAGTTGTTGTCCTACTGTGCAGCGTTTCCCTCAACTACTGCTGCACTGACCGAGTTGCAACCTCATCTCCTTGATGCAATCCGACAGTACAGGAGCCTCTGGCCATCAATAAATAAAGAAGAGAGAGACGAGCACTAAAAACACAACTGAAGACGGAACAGCAACTATTTCCTACTTGCAGGAGGAAGAACTGACAAACTTTGAGAGCCTGGCCTTCCAAGAGATAAGGGAGAACAATGAGCAAGTAACTGGCATAGGGTTGTAGTCCTCAAGGTATGATGGAGAGTCAGAGAATCTACAAAAATTGAATAACTTCATTCTCCAAAAGTGCTCAAAGCACCATCTCATTCAAGCCAGGGTTGCAAATGCCTCCAATACTCAACTTATAGCAAGGTCACCAGCTTGAAATGGAAGCTTTATAATTCCTGAAATGGCGCATGGGATAACAATGCCACTTTCCAAAAGGACACCTCTTGTAGCAAAGCTTATGGGAAAGCACAGTAGCATGACTGCTGTGCTGTATGTTGGGAGATCCAGGATCAAGCCTCCAATTGGCATGTGACTCTCTCTCAGCCTGTTCTATGTTGCTGTCAGCATAAAGAGGAGCGGAGGAGACTGATGAACATTGCTTAGAACTCCCTGGATGAAGGGTAGGGAAAATATCTAACTAACTATTATTAAATAAATTAATGCTTGAATGGGATGTTTGGAGTAAAATCTAGCTAGCATCCTGAAGTAAGATAGGAGGAAGAGGATTATGTAGCCATGGTATATCATGTTGTTGTTGTTGTGTTTAAGTCATATGGCAAACCTGAATGAACCTACAATGGGATGTTCTGGGGCTGAGAGTGTGCGACTCACCCAAGGTCACCTAATGGGCTCCCATAGCCAAGTGGAGAATTGAACCCTGGTCTCCAGAATCATAGCCTAAGGCTCAAACCACGATGCCATGCTGGCTATCAAACATACAAACACTCACTATTCATAGGATTCTCTGTAAGCGTTAAGAGTGCGGTTTTCATGCCAAGTTGCAAATCATGCATCTTATAATGCCAAGACAGCGGAATAAAAATTTGATCCAGTTTGACTAAGTGTTGCATCTAACTCAGGTTTCCACAACAGGTCTATTCTTGTTGCACTGCAAAAACCCACAATTTTCTGTTACTTCATGTCCTCTTGATATTTCACATCACTGCTCATGGAAAGGGCTGGTTTGCACCATATATTCACAGGATGAATATTAAGCCATCTGCCACCCACCTCTGGTCCAAGTCCCACATCAGCTCCTGCCATCCTGCCTCAACTACCCTAAAGCACCCTCTGCCAAAGGTGCATATCCCACCTGCTCTCACAGGTCGTAAAGTGCTTCAACACACTCTCCATATGACCAACTATGGAGAAGAACCATAGAAGCCCCTTGAAATAAGCTGGACCACTCCGACTCCAGTTTGATTATGTGGTCACTTGGCATCCAAAGTAGCACAACTTAATTCATTTGGCACTCTCTCAATCTCTCCAGCCATCATGTATCTGGCTGGCACCACAGACAAAAGTTGTGTAAACACCAGGAGGCCAAAAAGAAATTTGGGGGCCAAGTTGACATTACCAGCCGCGGAACAGAAAGGATCTTGGCTAAGGAAGCAATATTTCCTTTTTAGCTCTGGAAAGTCTTGCCAGCCATGGCTGTGTTCACTGCGGCATATAGAAGTGAGCATGTGGGTTTGTTTTCATTTTGCCATGTAAATAGCCATGTGGCCAGACAGCTGAAAACTGTATGGGCCATTGTTATAATCAGACTGGTTTCTACTGATATTTCTCCTCGGGCATTTGTCAGATTAATACTTCATGTAAACCAAAAATGGGAAACATATGTTTTTTTTCAGGAACTGAGGGTAAATAGCATTCCACTGTTGATGCTGATTGGGGGTTAATAGGAACTGCAGTCAAATATCTGGAAGGATGCATACTCTATAGTCTAATCTGATTTTATCCCTTCAACTTTTAGGGACACAGATGATGTGCAATTCATTGAGAAATGTAACTGTTGCTGCTTTTCCAATGAAACATCCCACAGACTGTTATTCTCTAGAAATCAACTTGAGAGATGTTTAAATAGTGGATGCATTAGCATTTTTCAGGAATGCTCTAGCTGTATACTTCTGCATAGCCAGGTTTGGACTGATGGTCATTGTGGTCCCTTCCTATTCTGAGGGACTAGTCTTCTAATTTGTGTCACACCACTACCACATTTTAGGCATTCTACTTGAAGGCTGAGGATTAAATTTTGCCTTTGCATTTGCAAAGAAAACCAACTGATATTCAGATCCTGGAAGGTGCTCAATCTCTGGAAATTTTTGTTGCTTTTGAGAAGATGTTTAACACAAACACAATTTTTAGAGTAATTCTGAAGCAAGGTACTCAGTCATTTAAATCTAGGATGATGGTTGAACACAAAAACACCCGGAAATAGTTTTCTTGGCCTACTGAAACCTACTAACAATGACACCTGAAACAGAAAACAGTATTCTCAGAAAACATTACCTTTTGCAATTGAAACAAACTGGAGGACTTAATGAGCAGCAAACAGATCTCCTGCCCTGGTTAGGAAAATTGTTTGCTACATCACAGAGTGGGCATCAAGGGCAGCTCTGCTGAGTTAAATCACATTTTGCCTGGTACTACTGTCATTCTTCATGGGTTCCCTAAAACACAGACAAACTCAGGAAAGAAACACACCTGGTCAAGCCCCATCCGAGCATAGTCTCGGGGCGAGACCTATAGACATCTGAAATTGGCTGAAATCTTCCTATGCAGTACAATTTCAAAGCCTACACCCCATTTAGTCCCTATCAGAACAGTTTTAAGATTACTGTACTTAAGCACTGACTCTACATGCAAGCTATTCATTTCACAATTACATTTGTATCTCCATCTTCCTTCTATCTTGGAGCATAAATTATGCCGAAGGGACTCCCATATCCAAACAATAGCCATTCCCAAGGCTTGCTTCAATAGGAATGGATGGTACAAAACATTCTCTCACATTTTAAGTACGGTACGTGTCTTTGCACAGGATACTTTTGGTGCCAAAGTGTGGAGAGGGGATATAACATTTCTGGAAAGTTGGAAGCCATGGAAGAGGGAGACATTTTTTTCATTTTTTTTTCCACAGGAAAAAAAACAGATTCCCTCTCTCACCATCCCTCTCCCCCCCCCCCCCCCCCCAATAAAAAAACTGAAATATCAGCACCTTTTATATATGGAAAGTGAATTTGTTATTTTAGAAACATAAAATGCCCCTGGCTTGGTGTAAATGTTTTTTACTGATATATCAAAGCTGTAGTTAAGTAAGCATAGGGTTCAGCATGCATCCATAGGCTGTTTGGTATAAAACCCTTTAGCCAATGCTCAACGGCTGAGAAACTTTCCTGAATACCTTTGTGAATCAGAAAGTTTAAAAAAAAACATAGAAACTTCCAATGTGAGTTAATGAGATCCCATGTCATTTGCCCTAAAGTAAGAACACAATCACCACAGGGATCTCCATCCTCAAGATAAGCAAGAGTTCAAAATACAGGGACTGCTTTGTACTTTGAGAGACATTAACCACAGTTTTGGCTTTTGGAGGGAGAGAGAAATGATGGACAAGCATTGTGTTATGAAGCCTTCAAATTCTGGGCAGACCCTACCTGTAGTTAGCATAAAGCATAGCATAGATTATTTTTCTTTGCTGAGTATTGCAAGCCTAGAAAGTCAGTTTCTAGGTTTGTCACAACATGGCAAGGGAAGTCAAACTGGAGATATCCATGACATGTCCCAAACATAAGGTTCATACCTGAGCAAAGCCGAATCCATAGTTTGCCATCCCAAGACTCTGAGTCATTGACTGCAAATTATAGATCTAGTTCTGTGCAGCTATAAACCTCAATGTTTGAATCTTGTGACCAGGAAGTTTCCAGAGGGGACCTTACTGTCATGAAATGTATAAATTCGGGGAGAGCTTATCAACCTGTTGCTTTCCAGCTATGTTGCACTACATATTGTTGCTTGCTGCCAACAATAGAAAATCGTGGATCCTCCCACTTCCACTTGCTACCAACTCTAGAAAATCGTGGCTCCCTAAACCTGGAAGAGGCCACAAGGTCTCAACTATAGCATTCCTGTGGGATGTCCATCCAAGTTCTGCTTTAAAATCTCTAAAAGACAGTTAACTCATTCTACTCCCAAACATCTCTTACAGTTAGAAGTTCTTCTTAGGTGGAATCAAACTGAAAAGGACATGTTGGAAGTTAGGATAAGTGCTCAACGTGTGACTCTAAATATACAACTGGGTGAGATATCCTGTTCTGCTTTCAAAAACCAGTCATATCTTTGCCACTTTGTGTTGTGTTTATCTGTTTTTTGAAGATAGGGAGCCCCAGAGGGCACGGCTGGAACAACTGAGGGAAGGAGACAAACAAATGATCAAGAGCACACACACATACACACATATATATAATGAATACATATCAAGCAAATTAATGCATACTGAAACTAAAGTACACTATGACCCCTGTACCAGAAATATGTTTCAAGATGCCACCACCATGAGCATCTGAAACTACAAATATTAGCAAACCTTATATTTTGATTATACTTGGGCTGGAAGCATACCATAAAATAGCACTGGAGGACCTAAAGAGGCACACAGAAAAAGCTGGAATATTTTTTGGAGCATGGGTAAATGAAACCATGGATATCAAGTCCAAAGATAAGGGAGTTGAACTGTAGTGCCAAGGTTGAAAGCAGTCCATAGCCTTATCCTATGCACATCTCACTTTGCCAAAACAGGTAACATTGCTTTCAACATCCATAGTCAGATCTCACCTTTAGATTTTACCTCATTTGTTTTATATAATTGCTCGATGCAGTCCAGTATTTCAAGACATGAATGATAATGGACAGAATGGCTCCTGGGACTCTGCCTAGCAATTTATTCAAACCAACATAACCCTTTGGGTTTCCATGTATACCTATGGGACAGAAAGACACAATCTCGCACAAATTGTTCTTCTACTTTCTCATATGGAAAGGGAACACGATGGATGGTTGAACTTGTTCAGAAGCATCAGGAATCCTCAAGCTATTCAACTGCACACAAAGAAGCAAGACAGAGAATCACACAAAACACAAGCTATGCAAAGAAGGAGTATGACGGTCATTAACTATTGTTTAGACATCCCTGCAGGAAACCTTTGTCTACCATACAGTTTCCTGTACAATGGACTCTTCATTTTTGTGCCCAGACCAGCACACAGGGAAAAAAACCTGCAAATTAAAAAAGCTATTTTACTGGGGAGAACAACTTTAGTAATCTCTAGATCAGGGGTTTTCAAACTTTTTCAGCCGCAGAGCCCTTTTTGAATCACAAGTTTCCCGTGGGTCCCAATAAATGTTTATATATTATTATTATATATAACATATATATATCAGGCAAGGGCAAAACACCCCCAACAGATGGCCACCCAGCCTTTGTAATAATAATAATAACAATAGTTGTAGTAGTAATAGTAGTAGTAATAATAATACAGTAGAGTCTCACTAATCCAAGCCTCGCTTATCCAAGCCTCTGGATAATCCAAGCCATTTTTGTAGTCAATGTTTTCCATATATCGTGATATTTTGGTGCTAAATTCGTAAATACAGTAATTACAACATAACATTACTGCGTATTGAACTACTTTTTCTTTTAAATTTGTTGTATAACATGAAGTTTTGGTGCTTAATTTGTAAAATCATAACCTAATTTGATGTTTAATAGGCTTTTCCTTAATCCCTCCTTATTATCCAAGATATTCGCTTATCCAAGCTTCTGCCAGCCCGTTTAGCTTGGACAAGCGAGACTCTACTGTAATAGCAGAAACCCCGGGAGCCACCCAGTCCAACCCCCTCCTACCATGCAGGAAAAGCACAATCAAAGCACCTCCAACAGATGGCCATCCAGCCTTTGTCATAATAATAATAATAATAATAATAATAATAATAATAATAATAATAATAATAATAATAGGAGCAACCTAATAGGGCATTCAGTCCAACCCCCTTCTGCCATGCAGGAAAAGGACTATCAAAGTACCTGCTGAGTGGTGGGAGGAAAATCGGGTTTTGGAAGCAAGGAAAGCAAGGGGAAAATTCTCTGGGCAGCAAGGGAGGCGGGGAAAGGGCTTTTGAGGAGGAAGGAGGTGAGGAAAAAAGGCTTCTGGCAGAAGGGGGGCTGGGGAGAAGAAAGAAAGAGGAGGAAAAGCTTGGAGGTGGATGCGGAGGAGGGAACCGCAGAGCCCTTCAGTATGCTTTGCAGAGCGCCAAGGGCTCTGCGGAGCACACTTTGAGAACCTCTGGTCTAGATCATTCCCAGAGATGCAGAAGCTAACTATAGAATTGTACTAGACAACCTAGAGAGAACATATCAATCAAATCTGTAAATTAGGAGTGCCAATTGTACATGCCAGAAAATGTGGAGCTATGCAGTTTGAGACCTTATGAAGCTCAAAGTAAAAATAGTGACTATCTTCAAAAGCTGCTGAGCAAGGAGAATATAGGGAGTGATATGTGGGATCTAGTCCATATTTCCAAGAACCAAACCACAGCACTTCCTGAAAATGACACCCACCAATGGTTTTGGCCTGCAGTTCCCTCGACCCGTTATGATGACAAATTGTGAGGGTTTGGTTGACCCAAAGTCCAAAATCTCTAGAAAATACTGTCCCTAAGGAGTCTCATGAGATCAAACAAGGGAGGGTTTCAAAATGTGTTGTTGGGCAGCAAACCTGAGCCTATCCATGACGAAAATACACACATTGAATAGAATATTGCAATGAAATCACTCAGAGGACAGTGATGCTATGAAGAACTGTAGTGCTGATTCACAAAACAGTTGTACCATTATCAGCCAAGTCAACTGGGCAAGTGGAGTTGAGTGAGAAACAATGCATGAGAAAAACAAGCCACGGGATCATTGTCCTGCTACAGGTTGATGGAATGGCAAATTATCCCCCCCCCCCCCTTTTGCCAAATGGTCTATTGCAAGATACCTGAACCAGGGATGCAGACCTTCCTCAGAGTTGCTAGGCAACAACACACATGCCACATCACCTCAGCCACCACTAAAAGAAGAAAGACACAGAAAACAGGTACAGATTGAGTATCCCTGATTTGAAATGAATTGGACCAGAAGTGTTTTGAATTTCAATTTTTTTTCAGGCTTCAGAATATCTCTATTTGCATGTAAGCCATGAGATAGTGTGGAGATGGGAGCCACGTCTAAACACAAAATTCATTTTATGTTTCATATACCTTTTACACATTATTTTGTAATTTGTAATAATTTTATGAAACAAAGTTTACACACACTGCACCACCAGAAAGAAAAAGGTGTTATTATCTCAGCCAAAATAATTCAAAGCATAAGAATCTGGATATTATTAAATTTGGGAATATTTTGGAATTCCAGATAAAGGATGCTCAACTTTTATAGATGACAACGCACAGCCTACTTGCAACACAGAACTCTTTGGAAACACGCCTTTGCCTACAACTGGATCTGACCAGAGATCCCAAATTGGTCTGCAGGGTCTTGTTAAGGCTCAAACAAAAACAGAAAGGGAAACAGTGCTAATGTAAAGGCAGCCTCATATGTTCACTCTCTCCTTTCTGCTGCCATTATACTGTATTCACTTTTGCAAAAGCCAAGATGTGGAAAACATTGAAATTTTCTGACAAAGAAGGAAGGCTAAAGGAAAATTAATGAGCAGCACATTTCCTTTGAGAAGGTTGGGCTAATAGTCCTTTTGCAGCCATGATAGACATTACTAGGGAAAGGAGCTGAAAGTAAGACAGCAGAGCAATCCCCTAATTAATTCAAGTAAGTTATGTGACCACAATCAGAATACAGTGGGCCTTCCACATTCACTGGGATTTGGAACACAGGAGCCCTGTGAAAGTGGAAAACCCATAAATAAAAAACAAAAACAAAACATTTTTGTTTAACCTGAGAGAACACCTATCTAGCACCTAGCTTTAAAGCCCTAGACCAGTGGTTCTCAACCTGTGGGTCCCCAGATGTTTTGGCCATCAACTCTCATAAAATCTAACAGCTGGTAAATTGGCTGGGATTTCTGGGAGTTGTAGGCCAAAAACACCTGGGGACCCACAGATTGAGAACCACTGCCCCAGACAGTTCAGGTCCAGGCTATTTGGCTGACTGTGTCCTCTTGTACGAACCTGCCCAGTTCAGGACATCTTCAGGAGAGGTCCTTCTCTCAGCCTCACCTCCTTCTCAAGCTCAATTGGTGGGAAAGAGAGGGCCTTTTCGGTGGCTGCCCCTCAACTCTGGAACTCCCTGCCCAGGGAAGCCAGAATGGCCCTCTCCCCACTGCCCTTCAGGTGGCCAGTTTAAACCTTTTTATTCAGGCAGGATGTTGAAGGTTTTTAAGATTGCCAGGGACTGCTGTGATTTTATGTGTTTTCAGTATGTTCAATGCTGTTTTAATACTTGTATATTTTAAATTGTATTGCAATGCTTTAGTTGTGAACCACTTTTGAGTCTCCGTATGGAGAGAAAAAGCAGGATATAAATAAACATAGTAGTAGTAGTAGTAGTAGTAATATCTAGAAATCTCTAAAGTCCTTCAGTATGGTTCTATTCTCAATCTCTTCCAAAAGAATTGGAGAACTTAAAATACCTAGAGAAGTATTCTCTCTAGGAATCTTTACGTCCTTCAGCACAACTTGATGGTCAACTTTTAGAGGAAGTTGCTGATATGTAAAATCTCCAGATTCAGAAGTATTTCTATGAACTGCAATTGTGGAGAATGAATGACAAGAGGTGGCCTTTACCTATGAAGCACTGTTTTGGAATGTTGTAGAAAAGTAGTCAACAGAATTAGGGAGTAGTGATTTAAGTATTGGAGTATGACTCCGGAGGCCGTGTTTCAATTACTCACTTGACCATGGAAATCCACTGAGGGACCCTAGGCAAGACACATTCTTTAGCCCCCAGAAAAACCATCATATGGTTGTCTTAGGATCACCATAAGTCAAAAATAACATGAAGGCACACAAGTCAAAAGAATTCTGGATACAGCAGACCTTTGGTTTGATCCTGTAAGGAACTGTAATGGAAGCAAACTGAGACTAAGTGATGGCTATGCTTGACCTTATGGGTTCAACCACAGCCAATGTCTGCTTCAGAAACTATCAAGAAGCAATAGCTGAGGCAATTTTAAGAACTAAGGAACAAAACTCCAATGTTGTTTTCCAGAATCACTCCTTGTGGTAGTTTCCTCAGGCTTCTCAAGAGTCTTGCAACTTCAAGTGTGTTTAATTGGACTCCACTAAGAGGTCTCAGAGGACCACGCAGGTGCTGGTGCTAAAAGCAGCTCTTATTTTCAAAAGCAAATTGGGGGGGGGGGGGGGTCCTATTTCTCTATCTGAATCGAAATAAAGACAAGCAGCCGAAAGGACAAGGAACAGAGTGTAATGCTTTATTGTAGGCAATTACAATGGACACCCTGAAGACATGGAGAACCCCCCAAACGATATGTCCCTGATGGTAAACATGTGGCCATAGGCCTTACTTTCCTCTCTAAAACATAAAACAGCCCAAACTTGAATTCTGCATATCTCTACATTATTCATTGTGATTCTATGGTCAATTTTGATAGGATGCTGACTACAGAAACACGGTAAAGGACTTTAAAATGCCTAGAAGAGTTCTCTCTAGGAATCTTTAGATTCGCCAGCGTGATTCCATGGTCAACCTCTGATGATAGTTAACTACAGTCGCACTGGAGGACCTAGAAATTCCTAGAGAAAATATAATAATCAAATCCACAAAAGCCCTACATCAAGGCAGGTGAAAGCCAAAAGGAGCCAAATGACAGGAAAGAAGAAATCATAAACCAATTGGACCAAAGCAACCATTCATAGTATCATATATTTCTGTGTGTCTGACAAATTCCAAGTTATATTAGATTTTAGATACAACTTCCAAAAAGTCTGGTCGCACAGATGGCCACTTTATGATACTAAAGCACTGCCAACCTTGGCAGGAGTTTACGGCATGCCTGGAGCGCAGCCAGAAGGCAAGGAGGACTAGCTCCCATCTAGACCAGCAATAAGCAAAATCCAGTTTCTTACAAAATGTATCTAAGAGAACAATAGGCGCATTTGGTGGGAGCTGTAGAAATTGTCTTGTGGAACACTGGAGTAACACTATAGTTCTTCAGAAGCTTATCACAAAAGCTTATTTTCTTCAATGTAACAGAATTACTCTTTGGGAGAACAACTCCCAGAAACTCCCAATCAGTACCACCATGCTGACTAAGGAGACACAGTACTACTAACATCAATTAGTAATACAGGCAGTCCCTGCATAACAAATATCTGACTTACAAATGACTCATAGTTAAGAACGGAGGTGAGACAACAGGAAGTTAAAGAAATCTATCCTTCAGAAGGGAAATTCACTCCTGAAAGAGTTATCATTGTGAAAAGGTGTCTCCAATGGAGTTTTCTCATCAATCCTTGTTTCCACAACAAGCCAAATTTTTCAAAATACTGACATTTTTGAAGAGTAGTCTTAGAGATAATTAGATGTTTCTGGACCTAAATTTTACTAATTTGCTTATTTTGGAACTCTATGGTCAATTCCTGCTAAACATTTTTGTGACAAGAGTTGTTCTGGAGGGGTCTGCCATTGCCTTTTTCTGAGGCTGAGAGAGCAACTTGTCCATGCTGACCCAATAGGTTTGTGTGGCTTAATGAGGATTTGATCCAGTCTCAGGAGTCACCGTGCAGCACTCAAATCCGTACCTCATGCTGGCTCCTCTAGAAGATAGTAACTTATATTTTACATATAGATGTACCACATTCCTTCTTGAAATCTATGTTCCCACTGTGACAGACCATGTGGATCCAGAATAGGTTTTCTCAGTCATTTACAGACCGACTGCCAAGACTCTACCCTTGGAAGACAATCATAGTCGGCCCCAAGTGATTGCCTATGATAATGATAACATATACATATATATGTACACACATAAAGAAACTTATCTGATGGAAGAATTTACGTTTACTAAACACACTGACATTTCTACAGAAAAAAACATGGAAAAAGATGCTGGAATAATATTTTAGGGCACTGCAAATATTTTCCTGTGGTAGAGTACTTCACCAAGCCTCTCTGATTTTGCTGTCATCTCCCAGTTAAATTTTTATACACTTGTCTCCACAAATCTTACAGTTATAACTTAAGTACTACAAAATGGACCAGCTGTACAATCACACCCTTTTGCTTCCCTCCAGCGAAACAGTGGAAAGGGCAGTGGTGGCAAGCCAGTTGTTTCTTGGAGCTGCTAGTCTGCCATTACAGATCTTCTCACTGACCAAATGCAATTTTCAGCAACTGACCTAAAGCCATTCTTAAGACATACGTCTTGAAAGAACTGTACTAAGCCTGGTGTTCACACCTAACAGTAGAACAACCCCTCCTATTTCCAATGTAGGTGGGAATTTTCATTTGCTGTTTTCTGTCGAATAAAAAAAAACCCTACAAAGAAAGTATGTTAACATATTAGGGAACAATTCATTTCCTTTTTATGTTGTAGAGTTAAATGCAAAAATAACACACATACAACTGGGGTGGTCCATTCCCACCTTGCTGGTATATTTAAGCAACCAATATCCTGCTCCTCTAAATTCCCAGAGCTATTTGAAGCCATCATATCTACCAATTCTGTATGCATGGATTCAATCAATGGTTTGAAACTATTGCGCTCAACAACAAAAAAGGAAAATCTTAATTTTGCCATTTTATATAAGAGGCACCATATTACTGTGCCACTGTATTTAATGGGACTTGATCATGCATGCAGTTCGAAATTGAAGGAGGGTCCTGGAACCAAACTCCAGTAGATACGAATGGTACATGGAACACTGTACAGTAACCCCCGAATGTTTGTTTCATTTATATCCCTCATTTTCAATAGTGTGGGACCATGTTCACACCAGTTTACCAGAAGCAGCATAAAATTCAGATAGAAGAGGGGGAAAAAAACAATGTAAAATAAATGGGGAGGGATAGAGAATGCACAAAAATAAAAGGTTGATGGCTGCCTATAAATGACCAGTGAATTGGCAGTTTGAGAAAATCATGTTGTGGGGATAACAGCTTCAGAATCTGGGAGACATCCTCCAATAAGTAATATTTCCAAGTTCTATTACGTTCTCCTCCCTCTGGAATAGAGCAAAGCAGGAGAGGTGGAAGCCACTTGAGGGATATTCTCAAATTGGAGGAGACATGTAAACTTAGTCTAATGGGTGCCTGGAGCCAGCAAGATGGTCCCATGGGGCACAGCAGTAGAAAAACAAGAGAAGAGGAGGTTGGAAGGATTCTCCTGCTTCTCTTGGACTGCCGAATCATGTACAGATTTTGGTGAGACCGAGACCAACAACAGTCCTCCAGATATTGGTCTCCAACTCTCACCATGCCTGATATTGGTTAGAGGAGATGAGTCTAGAAATCCAAGGCAAGCAAAAGGGCCACTACTGTTGCCCACTTTTATTTCAAATTCTCCCCATGTGGCCTGTAGGCCGATTCATGTTATCTCAGTCTGAAAATACCTCGGAGTTTGCCATGATAGGTAACTGGACAAGGGACACACACTACTGAGTCCCTCCACATTTACGATTTTAACTTCCATAGATTTAATATGTTCTCCCTAGGAATTTCTATAGTCAACATCATAAAAGGCGATCGATTAGGGGGAAAAGCTTAATTTTTAATTCATGACTTTTCAACATTCACCCTTAACCCTCATGAAAGTGGAGGAACTACCATATAAAATAAATTCAACAATTTGACAGGAAAGAATATTAGAGCTAGAGCTCTACAATCACCCTCCACCAGGCAGTTTTGATTTTTGTGGATTTCCCCAGCAAATGTGGAAGGGTGACTGTACTAGATCATGACAGAAGAAATCCAATGAACGAAACTCTTAAAATAGGTCTGGAGAATCTGTGGGCACTCTTGATGTTGTTGCAGTGCAATTTGTGTTAGCTCCAGATAGGCTATTGGTGAAAGGTGATGGGATTTGTAGTTCAACAACATCTGAGAGGTAGGCATTTCTCTGCTTTAAAAAAATATAACTCCTGGAACTTTCAAATATGGCAGATATAAACAATAGAAAAAAGAGAATTCAGAGCACTCTTTCCTAGGTACACTTTTCACCAGATGAGTAAGAAATGAACTGGAAAGATAACAGGACATGTTTCAGTGCCACATAAGCTTTTCAACCATGTCCTAACAGACTTCAACAGCTCCAGCCATTTTGTGGGTCCCCTAACACTCAGGTGCATTTCTAGAGCCGGTCTGGGTTTTATTTTCCATGTACGTTGGACTTCACCCCAGAGAATGAGACAACTTACAGCTGCATATGAAATTGAGGAAAAAATTCTAACAGCAACTAAAAGTGCAGTCAAAAAAGGGAATCGCCTGCTTGGCTCGCCTCAGGTCTTTTTGCTTTTGCAGATGGCAATCTTGACCTGAATACAAATATACCACAGTAAGCACCAGAAAAGAGTGGGCTGAAGCTTTCCTCAAGTATATGCATGACCTATCACACAACATTTCTCCAGAAGTCTGAGGCTGCTTAATGCAGCATCAGTGGCAGGTAGGATCATCCAGTGCAGGGGTCCCCAAACTTTTTAAACAGGGGGCCAGTTCACGGTCCCTCAGACCGTTGGAGGGCCGGACTATACTTTTTTTTAAAAAAAAACTATGAACAAATTCCTATGCAGTGCACACTGCACATATCTTATTTTGAAGTAAAAAAAACAAAACAAAACAGGAATAAATACAGCCTCAATGTTAATCATAATCATAATAAAAATAATAAAGACGGTTGGAAGGGACCCCTTGGGCCATTTAGTCCAACCTCTTTCTACCTTTGTGCACCAAAAGCACTAGCAAAGCACCCCTTAATAATTAATTATTAATTAAATAATAATTAAAATACCATTATAAACAAGCAAAGCTTTGGAAGGCACGCACCAGGTGAGGGAGGAGACAGGAGAGGTGTGCGCCTTTCCCTCCTACCCCATGCCACATGCACCTTTCTCAGTGGAGGAGGGAGCTGCTGCAGCAGGAGCCGGATAAGTGGCTTCGATGGGCCGCATGTGGGCCCCGGGCCTTAGTTTGGGGACCCCTGATCCAGTGGTTCCTGATGCCCAATTTAGGATTCCTCTTGGCACCCAGACCAACCAAGCAATGGTACTTGGGGCTGGCAACAAGCCCGCCGTTCTTTTCTCCATGCAGCCTCTATTAAACAAAGCTCCTGCAGCTTTCTAGTTTTCATGATGGATCCAGGGAGGCTGCTGACCAAAATGCCAGGAGATGCTGAAGGTTGAGAGAAACCACAGAAAGCTTATTCATGCCTCATGCTACAACTATGCTGCCAAAATCATGAACACACCCACAGGGCCTAAATGTTTGATCCCTTCCTTATTTCCAAGCCAAGTATGTGTGACCATCTTCAAGAAACACCATATAACCAAAAGACTGAAAATCAACTAATATGTTCCCATCCCTGTTCTCTGTTTCCTATTACATTAAGAAAAATTAGCCATCTGGCAACACTATTTTTCCTGGTATCCAAATCATCTTCCCAACAGCACTATAACAACCACTTAATTACCTAACGGTACCAGATTCTGTCGGAATCTAAGCGGGGCCAGCCATGGATGTGAAACTTGGATGAGAAACAACCAACAAATATCAGGAGCTATAGGCTATGAAATTCATGGAGTCATCATAAGAAAGGCATAACTTGAAAGCATATCTACACAATCTCCTGTAATCTCTTGCATTATCAAACATATCTTTCCACAATCCATCTGAAACTCCAATATGTATTTTTTCCTCTGTTGAAACCTCCCCTCAAAACATCAGACACTCAGATATCAGTGTCTATATTTGCCTTACCCTATCGCACTCTCATTGCAGTTTCTCAAGTCATTCCGGACACAAAAAAACAAACAAACTCTCATTGGTCTCCCAATTACTGGAAATCGTTGTATTGAACTGTTACATCAACAATTTTATCCTTTATTGGGGGGGGGGGGGGGTTGCACAGAACTAAGCACCCCAAAGACACACATCCAACTTACCCCTCAGTGCAGCTTCAATCTCTCTTTTAATCTTTTTGCTCAATCCATCCACAATTTCTCCAAATATGATATCATTATCTATGGTGAATGCCAATGTTCTCGACGTCCAATTCCTCTTTAGCCAGATCCAGAAGACATCTGGTGCCCCAAAACAAGAATTACAGCCCCCCAAATTGCCCTTCTTTGTGGATCACCTGCACATCAGAAAAAAACACGTCTCACAATTCTCTGCTAGAAGATTGCATCATTTCCCTTCAACCTCTTCTCTGCTGAAGAACTCATTACCATCACTGGGCCCCCTTTGAGACATGACACCTCTTCAATCCTCCATGGTAGAGATCCCCAACACCAGTACCTCCTTCTCCAAGGCTCCTTTTACACTGCTATATAATCCAGTTTATCAAAGCAGATAATCTACATTATCTGTTTTTGAACTGGATAATATGGCAGTGTGGACACAGATAACCCAGCTCAAAGCAGATGGTCTACCTTGATATTCTGGGTTATATGGCTGTGTGGAAGGGCCCTAGCAGGGGCCTAAGAAAAACTTCCGACCACCACAGAAGTTCCTCTGAAGCACCACAATTCTTCAGTACGGAAGAAAAGTTCCCCAATCTTAATGCCTCTCTCTCTTTCTATGAAGAACCTCTTTCTGAAGCTTCAAAACCAATCCTCAATGCTAGAGGGAAAAGCCCAACAACTACCTGATCCCACTGAAACACTGCTACTGCCACTTAGGCGCCTTCCACACAGCAGTATAAAATCCCACATTATCTGCTTTGCACTGGGTTATATGGCAGTGTGGAAGGGTCCTTAGAAGTCTTTCTGAAGATCCACACCTCTTCCATCCACCATGGAACTAAGGTATCCCAACCCCAACAAGCAGTTTCCTATTATGAACTTCCTACCACCATGGCAGTCTCTATGAAGCTCCACACTTGTTCAATCTTCAATGCCAGAAAGGCACTGCAACATGAATGGCCCTCTCCCCATGATGAACACTCTACCATAATAAGGTCCCACGTCTCTTCAATCCTCCATGATAGAAAGAAACCTAGCATCAATTATCTCTTCCCAATGACGGAGGGTCTTCTGAAACCCCACACCTCTTAAGTCCTCCATGGAAAAAAGGTACCCAAACACCAATGCCCCTTCATAACAAACCTCTTATATCACTATTTTTTTAATATTTTTATTGAAATTTATATAAAAGCAAACAAAACAATAAATGGACATTGAAATAAAACCCCAAACCACTTATGCATATATAGTAAACATTCTGCACATATTTTCCTTACATTGAAGTCCTTCGGAAGCTTCACACCTCCATGGTCGAAAGGCAGCCCAAAACAGAATCATAGAATCCTAGAGTTGGAAGAGACCTCACAGGCATCCAGTCCAACCCCATTCTGCCAAGAAGCAGGAAAATCGCATTCATAGCACCGCCAGCAGATGGCCATCCAGCCTCTGCTTAAAAGCCTCCAAAGAAGGAGCCTCCACCACACTCTGGGGCAGAGAGTTCCACTGCTGAAGAGTTCTCAGTGAGGAAGTTCTTCCTAATGTTCGGGTGGAATCTCCTTTTTTGTCGTTTGAACTTGTTGTTCCGTGTCCCAGCCTACAGGGCAGCAAAAAACAAGCTCGCTCCCTCTTCCCTATGACTTCCCCTCACAGATTTATACATGGCTATCATGTCTCCTCTCAGCCTTCTCTTCTGCAGGCTAAACAAAGCCGCTCCTCACAGGACTTCATCTCCAAACCCTTGGTCATTTTAGTCGCCCTCCTCTGGACACATTCCAGCTTGTCAACATCTCCCTTCAATTGTGGTACCCAGAATTAGACACAGTGTGATTCCAGGTATAGTCTGACTAAGGCAAAATAGAGATAGCATGACTACTCTGGATCTAGACACTAGACTCCTATTTATGCAGGTCAAAATCCCATTGACTTTTTTTAGCTGCTGCATGACACTGTTGGCTCATGTTCACCTTCCTCCCCACAAGGACACCAAGATCTTTTTCACACATCCTGCTGTCGAGCCAGGTGCCCCCCCCCCCCAAATTCTGTATCTTTGCATTTCATTTTTTCTGCCTAAGGGGAGTATCTTGCATTTGTCCCTGTTGAAATTCATTTTCTTAGTTTTGGCCATTCATCTCTCTAATCTGTTAGGATTGTTTTGAATTCTGCTCATGTCTTCTGGAGTAATAGCTATCCCTCCCAATTTGGTATTGTCTGCATACTTGATGATCATACCTTCTAACCCTTCATCTAAGTCAGACATGGGCAAACTTGGGCCCTCCAGGTGTTTTGGACTCCAACTCCCATAATTCCTAACAGCCTACTTCCCTAATTTTCCTTGCCTACAAAAACCCTATAAAATAAAGTGCCTTGGCTCAGTGATATTGACCCAAACTGCATTAATTCTACAGTGTAGCTCAGGCATGGGGAAATGTGGCCCGTCTAGGTGTTTCTGACTTCAACTCCCACCATTCCTAACAGCCTCAGGCCCCTTCCTTTTCCCCTTTAGCCGATTAAGGGGGAAAAGGAAAGGGACTGAGGCTGTCAGGAATGGTGGAAATTGGGAATCCAAAACACCTGGAGGGCCCAAGTTTGCCCATGCCTGATATAACTCATTAATAAAGATGTTGAACAAAACCAGGACAGAACCCTGCTTATGGCACTCCACTTGTCACTTCTTTCCAAGATGAAGAGGAAGCATTTGTGAGCATCCTCTGGGTGCTTAATTATTATTATTATTCACTTAATGATAATAATAATTTTATTTTTGTATGCTGACTCCATCTCCCCGAAAGGGACTCGGGGCGGCTCACACAGGGCCAAGCCCAACAACACAAGATAAAACACAGAAGAATGAATTAAAAACATTATAAGTCAGCCAATTATGGATCCATCTAACCATAGTTTTGCCTAGAAGTAATTTCATTTCTTACCGGCCTCTCCCCACATCAACTACCCTTTCCCATTAAGTACCCCTTACCACTATTGAGATGTTTCTGAGGGCCCTTCCACAAACACATACAGCCACATAACCCAGAATATTATAGATTCGTAGAATAGTAGAGTTGGAAGAGACCTCATGGGCCATCCAGTCCAACTCCCTGCCAAGGAGCAGGAAATCGCATTCAAAGCACCCCCAATAGATGGCCATCCAGCCTCCGCTTAAAAGCCTCCAAAGAAGGAGCCTCCACCGCAGTCCGGGGGAGAGAATTCCACTGCCGAACAGCCCTCACAGTGAGGAAGTTCTTCCCGATGTTCAGGTGGAATCTCCTTTCCTGTAGTTTGAAGCCATTGTTCTGCGTCCTAGTCTGCAGGGCAGCAGAAAACAAGCTTGCTCCCTCCTCCCTAGGACTTCCCTTTTTTTACATGGCTATCATGTCTCCTCTCAGCCTTCTCTTCTGCAGGCTAAACATGCCCAGTTCTTTAAGCCGCTCCTCATAGGGCTTGTTCTCCAGACCTTTGATCATTTTAGTTGCCCTCCTCTGGACACCTTCCAGCTTGTCAACATCTCCCTTCAAATACGGTGCCCAGAATTGGACACAGTATTCCAGGTGTGGTCTGACCAAAGCAGAATAGAGGGGTAGCATGACTTCCCTGGATCTAGATGCTATACCCCTATTTATGCAGGCCAGAATCCCGTTGGCTTTTTAAGCAGCAGCATCACATTGTTGGCTCATGTTTAACTTGTTGTCCACAAGGACTCCAAGATCTTTTTCACACATACTGCTTTCTAGCCAGGCGTCCCCCATTCTATATCTTTGCATTCCATTTTTTCTGCTGAAGTGAAGTATCTTGCATTTATCCCTGTTGAACTTCATTTTGTTAGTTTCGGCCCATCAAGGCAAATAATCCATAAGATCTGCTTTGAACTGGGTTATCTGAATCCACACTACCATATAATCCAGTTCAATGTGGATTTTATACAGCTGTGTGGAAGAGGGCCTGAATCTCCACACCTCTTCAAACATCCATGGGAGAAAGGCACATCAACACCAATGGCACCATCCCAGTGCCATGCAGCCAGGGCAGCTTCATTTGAAGGCCCTACTGAAGACGAGGCCATTCAGACACCCCCTTTATTCTCTCCATCCCCACTAAGATAATCAAGAGACCTCCCTTCCCGGCACAAGCAGCCCCTTCCCAACGCAAGAGAGGCGGGCTCCCTTCGGTAATGACCCCCAAGCCCGCCCGAGGCAGGTTCTCCCCCAAAAGAGGGCGCCCCACTCCCCAGCGGGGCCTTGAAGAGACATGCAAGCCTTCCTCGCGTGGAAGAGACCCCTCAGCCTGTCTTTCCGTAGGCCTCCCTCCATCACCTGCGCTGCTGCGGCGGAGGAGGCTCCCTCTGCGGGGGTCGCAGCGTGGCGGCTGTCGCGGAGGCCGCCCCAGGGCCCCAAAGATGAAGGAAAGCGGCTGCCGCTGCGGCTCCTCCACCGGCGGCACTCTGGGCGCTGCGCCTGCTGCAGCCTCCGCCCCCTGCCGCTGCCCGGCGCCGACTGACAAGCCGCGGCTGGGGCACGCCTCTTTTGTATGGCCACGCCCCCTTTGGGCTCCTCCTACTTTACTCTCAACTCGACCAATCACAGCATTCTGGAAAGTCGGAAGGCGGGGATAAGAACGTCCCCGCCCACACTGAAACGCGCTGCGCAGAGGCAAATCAACCCCTTAGGCATTCTACGCATGCGCCAAAGAGGTACGCCGCTATTTTCCCTCCTAAGAGGGAAAGAGTGGTTTTCACTTCCGGCACCTTTTGAAAAAGGGAGGTCGCCATTTGGGTGGCAACAATGAAAATCTGGCTACCAGTATTAAAAAAATTGTTTTATTAACACAGCATATTATTTGAGAACACAACAATGCTGGGACCACTCATAACAAGCACCATGTCAGACTACACAGAGAAGCCATTGAAATCCACAACAGAAAGGACGAAACCATGAAAATGAACAAAATCTGGCTACCAGTATTTAAAGACTCTAAAATCAGGACAGCAAATAAAGAACAACACTCAGAAGACAAGGGAGTTCCAGACATGAATCAATCATGTACCAGTTAATACCTCCCAACAAAGAGTTCCCCCAGGCAGGAAGCAGCCAGGCTTTGAAGCTAAAAGGCTATTCAATGCTAATCAAGGAGCCCAACTGCAACATTCACACTTGCCTCAAGCAGTCAAGAGTTCTTCTTCCTACCCTGGACATTATTCCACAGATATATAAACCCCACTTGTCTAGTTTCCAACAGACCTCACAACCTCTGAGGATGCCTGCCATCGCTGTGGGTGAAACGTCAGGAGAGAATGCTTCTGGAACATGGCCAAATAGCCTGGAAAACTCACAGCAACCCAATGAAAATAGAGATTTGAAAAGCTAATGTGTTGCAGTCAATAACTGTAGGTGCATAATGATTTTGATTGAAATAAGATACATCTCATCAACATTGGAAAGTTCTGTTTCCAAATGTTCTCTGTTGTCTGACATCTTTTGATGAAAATCCACGCATTGGGAGCCAGAAATAGTAAGGTAAGCTGTGGTTTCCTTTGAAATGTGCTCTTGGGCTTTCCTGTGCAGTACAGGTGGAGTGAGCATCCCATATCTGGAATTCCAAAATATTCCAAAATCAATTGACCACATGGGCGGCTGAGAGAGTGACATCTTTGCGTTCTGATGGTGTGTTTCATGCACAAAATTATTTTTAAAATAAATTTTCATTCAGGCTTTGTGTATAAGGTATATACGAATCATCAATGAATTTCATGTTTAGATTGGGTCCCATCTCCAAGATATCACATGATGTTGGTACAGTATATACAAATATCCATAGGGAAAAGGTTGGCTGAGTGATGCATTATTATAATGCAAGTGTATCTCCTGGATTAATGGGACCAAATATAATTGAAATTTACAAACACACATACATACTCATATATATATATATATATATACACACACACACACACACACTCTCTCTCTCTCACACACACACACATACACAATGCAACAATTTATATATTACCGGTATATTTAACACATATGTACTGACCCAAAAGTCCCATGCATCCAACGCCTATGCCTATGGATCAATTACAATACTCTTTTGACTGTGCTGCTCAGTATTTCTACATCATATGGTGCAGAAAGATTTTTTTAAAATGTAAGCAAATGCAATAAGAAAATTAAACTACAAATAATGCATCCTTTTGTCCCCTCTTAAACTGTTGTTGTGTGTCTTCAACTCATGTATGTCCTATGCAACCACACTGCCATATAATCCAGTTCAAAGCAGATAATCTGGATTTTATATGGCAGTATAGATGGGGCTTTAGACACAACTACTATTGCACACCGGCTCTTTCTATTGTAAATAACCCACTGAAAATAGCACCATATTATTCATAGTGGGAAGAGCCAGTTTTTTTTTCCCAATTGCACAGTAGTTCCACTTTCTCCTCTTTGGATGCATCTAAACTGTAGAATTAATGCAGTTTGATATCACTTGAACTGCCATGGATCAATGCTATGGTATCCTGGGAGGTGTAGTTTTGCAAGATCTTTATCCTTCTTTGTTAAAGAGTGCCAGTGCCTCATCAAACTACAAACCCCTGGATTTATATTAATGGCAATGCTAGGCTCTGATGAAGAAAGTAGCATGCAGAGACAGTGATATCTTCAGTCTGAAAAAGTGGTCCCTTAAATACTCCTTCTCAATTTTTTTACTAGGGATCACAGTGACACCTAGTGGCTACACCGTGTATTGCATCACCATAATATAACATCAGAGAACTAGATGAATATACAAAGTTTTATTGTACAAGACAAACAGACTTGCAGACAATAGACACAGGACTTAACACCTAGGCAGACAGAACAGAACAGATCTGATGCAATCAGTAATGCACACACACTTGTGTCTGGACACTCCCCAGTTCCAGCCACACATCAAGGTCATTACAGCTTCTTAGTAATTAATTCTTTGCAGAATATAGTACACTCTGGATGATGCAATCAGTATGCAATACAGACAATACACACATTTCATTTAAACACTACCAATACACAAATCCCACATTAACAACTTCAAGGGCCATGTCGTCCAACCCAAGATTTTGTAGCCCACAGTCTCCTAGCATCCCCAAAATGTTGTTTTAATGTATACACTGTATGCGGGTGTACACAAAATGGACTATTCAGATCCATATATTGTATGAATATGATATGTATGAATCAAGGTATGCATGCTGGTTGGTTTGTCCACTTGTATCACAAAGGCTCCTGCATGGCTTCATGGATCTGGATCAAACTTGGCACATATATCCTTCATTATCCATTATCCAATTTAAAATAATTGAGGGTTTTGAACAAAACAACTCACCTCTTTCAGGCCCAGAGAATGAAGCAGATTGGCTGTGACTAGGTGAAGGATTGACTGGGTTGCTGTGAGTTTTCCGGGCTGTATGGCCATGTTACAGAAGCCTTCTCTCCTGACGTTTCACCTGCAGCTATGACAGGCATCCTCAGAAGCTGTGAGGTCTATTGGAAACTAGGCAAGTAGGGTTTATATATCTGTGGACTGTCCAAGGTGGGAGAAAAACTCTTGTCTACCTGAGGCAAGTGCAAATGTTTCGATCGGCCACCTTGATTAACACTGAATGGCCTTGCAGCTTCAAAGCCTGGCTGCTTCCTGCCTGGGGGGATCCTTTGGTGGGAAGTCTTAGCTGGCCCTGATTGTTTCATGTCTGGAATTCCCCTGTTTCTGTCATGTTGGCCTACACAGAGAAGCCGTTGAAATCCACAAACACATGAACAATTTCAATAGTAAGTAGAAATCCATGAAAATGAACAAAATATGGCTGCCAGGATTTTAAAAAACCCTCTTAAATCAGGACAGTAAATAAAGAACAACACTCAGAAACCTGTAATAAAATTCAGGTCAATATTTTCAAGTTGATTTTTTTGGGATTTTCTCTTAGAAATTCATGATTCAGATATTGATTGCTTCTTGAATCACCAACAGTGTGATGCGACAGCTAAAAAAGCCAATGGGATTTTGACCTGCATAAATAGGAGTCTAGTGCCTAGATCCAGTGAAGTCATACTACCCCTCTGTTCTGCCTTGGTCAGACCACACCTGGAATCACACTGTGTCCCATTCTGGGCACTGCACGTGAAAGGAGATATTGACAAGCTGAAATGTGTCCAGAGGAGGGAAACTAAAATGACCAAGGGTCTGGAGAACAAGCCCTATGAGGAGTGGCTGAAAGAGCTGGGCATGTTTGGCCTGCAGAAGAGAAGGCTGAGGGGAGACATGATGAGGGGCATGTATCAAGATGTGAGGGGAAGTCATAGGGAGGAGGGGACATGCTAGGATGTGGAACTAGGATGAGGAACAATGGCTTCCAAGTACAGGAAAGGAGATCTACCTGAACATTAGGAATAACTTCCTAACTCTGAGAACTGTTCAGCAGTGGAACTCTTTGCCCTGAAGTGTGGTGGAAGCTCCTTCTTTGGAGGCTTTTAAGCAGAGGCTGGATGGCCATCTGCCGAGGGTGCTTTGAATGCGATTTTCCTGCTTCTTGGCAGAATGGGGTTGGACTGGATGGCCCATGAGGTTTCTTCCAACTCTATGATTCTGTGATTCTATGAATGGAGAACCAAGGTAATAGCGATATTTCAGAAGATGAAGGAACTGGCAAAACCACCTCTGTGTATTCCTGGCCTAAGAAAACCCTATTCAATTCATGGGGTCACCATAAGTCAACTGGAAGGTACATATTGCTATGGCCATCTGATCACAGGGTTTCCTTAGCAAGATATGTTCCAAAGAGGTTTGCTGCTGCCTCTGCGCACCTGCTAATGGCTCTTAATTTGCCATTTCCTCCAGCTTTGGGAACCTGCTCTGAATCATGTGGTGGTCTTTGACTCAACCCCACCTGCCCTCTCTGTCGTGGAAGAACGGGACTTGAGGCTTGACAACCGCGAGGTGGAATCCAGCTTTGATCTCCCTGGGTCTCACGCGTGGCTTGGTCACCTAATTAAACCTCATCAGCCTGATGGGAAGATGAACGCTACTTGATAGCACCCGGTTATGTAACTCCTCCGAGCCTGGGAAGCATGAGGCAATCTAATAGGGCCTGGGAAGCGGAGCCAAAAATGCGGTAATAACTCTGACTCGGGAGTTGGCTTCCAAGCAGGGCTGGGACAGACGCATGACTTTGCAAACAGGGCAGCTTGGTAGAGATACAGGTTCACCATTTACATTAGTTTTATGCGGGCTGCATAACCCAAGGAGCTAATTCTGGTTAATGTGGATGTCAACCATGTCTTTAAAAGTTGCTGGTTGCTCTGAATTTTCCCTGACAACTGTGACAAACTGCAACCTGCCCAGAGAAAGGTGACCAAAACGGCCAAAGGTCTGGAGACCAAGTACTATGAGAAGTGGCTAAAGAAGCTGGGTTTTTAGCCTGGAGAAGAGGAGGCCGAGAGGGGCCATGATAGCCGTGTTTAAATATGTGAAAGGATATCACATTGAGGAGGGGGCAAGCTTGATTTCTGCTGCTTTAGAGAATAGGAGCAGTGGATTCAAATTATAGGAAAAGAGAGCCCATCTCAACAGTAGGAAGAATGTCTTGATGGTTAGAGCTATTTGACAATGGAATATGCTACCTCGGAGTCCAGTGGGATTTCCTCCTCTGAAGGTTTTTAAGCAGAGGTTGGGTGGCCATCTCTTGGGAGTGCTTTGATGGGGGTATTCTTGCATGGCAGGGGGCTGCATTAGATGAGATTTTTTTGTATCAGAAGTGACTTGAGAACCTGCAAGTTGTTTCTGGTGTGAGAGAATTGGCCCTCTGCAAAGATGTTGCCCAGGGGACATCCAGATGTTTTTGATGTTTCTACCATGCTTGTGGAGCCTCCAGTGGCTCAGTGTGTTAAAGCGCTGAGCTGCTGAACTTGCAGACCGAAAGGTCCCAGGTTCAAACCCGGGGAGCAGAGTAAGCGGCCGCTGTTAGCTCCAGCTTCTGCCAACCTAGCAGTTTGAAAACATGCAAATGTGAGTAGATCAATAGGTACTGCTCCGGCGGGAAAGTAACAGTGCTCCATGCAGTCATGCCGTCCACTTGACCTTGGAGGTATCTGTGGACAACGCCGGCTCTTCGGCTTAGAAATGGAGATGAGCACCAACCCCCAGAGTCGGACACGACTGGACTTAACGTCAGGGGAAACCTTTATCTTTTACTACCATCCTTGTGGGAGGCTTCTCTCATGTCCCCATATGGAGCTGGAGCTGATCGAGGGAGCTCATCCGTGCTCTCCCTGGGTTGGATTCGAACTGTCAACCTTCAGGTCAGCAACCCAACCTTCAAGTCATCAGTCCTGCTGGCACAAGGGTTTAACCCACTGTGCCACCGGGGGCTCCTTCCAACTCTATGATTCAATTACTTTGGGCCATTTCCAAGATATTGGACTGGTCCTGGGATGGCATTCAAAGTCCCACTCCTGTTCTGGTCATAAAAGTGATTAGAGAAGGGAAAGGAGACTACGATTCTGCCTTACCTCCCCTCATGTTGCTCTGGCGCTCCATTCGACATCACTCCAGAAGACAAGCAACAGACACAAATAATATTATACCTGGTAGATGCTGCTACAATGACAATAGGAGGTGGGCAGTAAAGGGTGGTCATCCTACGGCACCAAATGGGTTGGGCAACCCTGGATGACCAAGACTCCTTCCCACCTCTGCAGAGGCCAGGGGGCTGGAGGGAAAGACCATCCTGGGCTCAGATCAGCCCCGAGATAGAGTTCCCAAGTAGGACAGCCCCATCTTAACTGTTTGTTTGGACCATCCAAATGTGTACTTTCAATTATTACCTGTTCTTGTTGTTAATCCGTTTGCAGAAGTGCCACCCCTCCCCAAGGCTTGAGGTGACAGAAATAAAGGAAAGGTCTGACTTTCCTTTCAGTAAATACTGTAGGATGGGTTGCTGTAAGTTTGCAAATAAAGAGAAAACATTTTCAATATTACCACAAAAATTATTTTGCTACAGGAAAGTATTGGATTCACACCTGAAATGACGAATGAAATTGTTTCCTTTTTGTATGTACTTAAAGTAGCTTTGAAATTGAACTTTATGTCTGACAGTTGAATACGTAAATCTGGGGCAGCATCCAACCTGCTTCTAAATGTTTTTGGTGCAAGTGTAAGTTTAAAAGCCTGATTTGGATCATTAGATGGAGAAGAGGGGGTGCATTGTTTGGATAACCTTTCTAGCTAATGACAGCTATATGTCTTTCAGTCCTGCTCAGAAAATCATTCAGTGGCACAGATTCAACTTTGTTGTTAAAGGCTTTCATGGCGGGAGTCTCTGGGTTGCTGTGAGTTTTCCAGGCTGTATGGCCATGTTACAGAAGCATTCCCTCCTGACATTTTGCCCACATCTATGGCAGTCATCCTCAGAGGTTGGGAGAACCTCTTAGAAAATGCCCGGAAATGCCATGAAATGTCATGTTGGACATTTCCTGACTTAAAACAGAAAAGAGTAGAAGCACAGTGAAACCAATCTGGGCCATGCCGGTCAGAGTTTCCAATGTTGGAAATGTATGTGTCCTCATCTTTCCACTTGTGTTGTGCCCCAGGTGTCCAGTGCGCCATTGGAGCATCTACACCAGGCATGGGCAAACTTGGCCCCTGCAGGTGTTTTGGACTTCAACTCCCATCATTCCTAACAGCCTCAGGCCCTTTCCTTTTCCCCCTCAGCCGCTTAACGGAGGGGGGACGGGGGGGAAATGGCAGGGAGTTGGGAGAGTGAGTCTGGGAGAGTGGGATCCCGGGAAGCAGAGGTTCCCTTGAAGGGTCGATTTGGGGGTTCTGGGTTGGTGCAGGATTCAGAACAGGGGAGAAAACGGGGGGTGAGGTGGGGCAAGGGATGGGGGTCTGGGTTGGTAAGGTGGGGGGGGGGGGTAAGCAAATGTCTCAGAAGTTCCTCTTCTGGTGGAGGCGGGAGGGGAAGTAGGTCTAGAGGGGAGCTTCTGAGGAGGGTAGGTTTGGAGCCCACGTCCCTGCATGGGAAGACTTGGACCCCCTCCCCCCTTCCACTCTCCCTCTGGCTTAAGGCCATGAACATTGCAACATAAGCAAGCTGGAACCACCTGCCCTCCCCATGGTGAGTCACCTTAGGTCAACACTCCGAATTCGGTGACTCAAGCGGGGGGGGGGGGGCAAGCTGTCCCCCTTCAAGGGCCACAAGGGGCCACTTATGTGCTCTGAGTTAGCCCAACCTGGCCTGCACCATGTTTTTCGATGCAAAGCCCACCCCAATTGGCCAGGATCTTACCCAATGGAGAATCCCTGGGGATGTCTGCTGGGGTGGGACACCCTAGACGTGCTGAACAAACACCCATTCTTGGCTCAGCCCCTGCCCAGTACCTGACAGTTAACGGAGTAACGACTCACCCAACCGGCTAGGTGCCGCTCGTCCTACCGAGAGTTCCTTCCACCAAGACTGAATGGCTGGCGTCCGTGGAATCCGCAGGTGCCCCGGGAACACAACCGTTCCCCTACCCCGCGATTCTTGAACCTGTAATCTTACAAGCCAGACTGTTCTCACACGCCCCCCGGGTGCCAGATTTTCCCGCGTTTCACCAGGAATTTGTTACCGAGCCCTGATCCGAAGTGCAATACCTCCAGGGCTCCGCCCACCTGGGTCTCAACAACGGGGCCGGTTCCCTTTTATTTTTTTACAGGGCGTCCCCTGTTTCACGTTGGCGCCTTTCCTTCGAGGAGCTAAAAATCTGCTTCCTCCTATCTGGCTCCTTTGTTCAGTACCCTGAATCAGATCTAGAGAGAGAAAGGGACTGCCAGAGAAATTTGGATGTGAAATGAGGTCAAATTGTTGGTCGGAGGGCCCTCCTTGCAGCCGTTTCTCTCCCCAACCTGTTCCAGAATATCTGGACCAAGGTCGCCGCTTGGAATTTTAGCCTAAAAAAATTGATTTTTGGAACTTCCAAGCAAGTCCCTTCGTGGTCGCCAAATTATGTTGTCGACCGCACTTTAGGGGATCGGGCCCTTAAGGAGAGACCCGACCCGGTCCTGAGGGAACGGACCTTGGCGAAGCCAACAGGAGAATATAAGCCGCAATACAACCTGAAGCCTGAAATGAAGAAGGTCCGCCAAAGATAAAGGAAAATCCGCCAAGGAGTTTTTATTGAGCAATTCAGCTGAAAAGGACGCTAATAGCGATCATTCAATCTACTAGCGTAACATATGTTTCAAATAAAGCCATATTTATACAATGTTTCGGTCTGACAGCCCTTTGAATTTCCCGCCCCGCTTCCCCGCCCATCTGATCGTGGATAGGCTGGGAGGTTGAACGAGGCAGGCTTTCGTTTCCCGCCTTGCTCTGCTGGCCCAATGGGGAGCCGCTTTTTGTCCCCCCTCGGGCCAATCAGAGAGGAGGAGGCGGGAGCTATTGAAACAATGAGGTGACAGGACAGGAAATATCAGATTAATTCTGGCCCAGCCGATTTCTAAAGGAATTAATGGCACCCATCAAGGATGTCCGGGGTCCTGTCACGTTCACAAGTCTTTAGATATGTCTTGGGGGTGTCAGACAGGAAGTGAAGAAGGGTGGTGATGGGTGGTGATGAGCCGTCATTGACGGGCCCCACAGGGTGCCTTCCAGCGGCGTCCTGGCCTGGGATATGACAATGTTTGCCTTGGGGGCGAGTCACCTTTAGGAATCTGGTGCTCAAGCCCTATATTGTCCATGCGATCGGAATGAGATTGGATTAAACTGTGGCAGATTATCCTTTTGTTTTTGGGAAGGGAGGTCTGGGACATGGGGCTAAGGTTCACGTTGGGGTCATAATATTTCCCATTTGATTTCATGATTTGACAATTATATGGGATAGGATGAAAATTAAAATAAAGTTGGAACATAAACCCTGCTGGGAAGAATACATATTTTCCAGGGATCCCAAAGAGTACAAATACATATAGGCAGATAGATAGATTTCAAGGAAATAAAGGAGAATCCATAAAGGTGGGTGACATTGCATAAGGGGAATCATGAATGATATAAACAATAGAAAACATTTGATACAACATCTGGGGAGAAGTGGAGTTCTGGCAGCATGATTTCACAATTCATGAAGTTAGCCCAATGGTTAGAAGTTCATACAACAGCGAGTCATGAGAGTGTCCAAGTACATAGAATATGAAAACTCATGGATACATGAGGAAAAAGAGTTCATCTGTGATGGGAGGAATTCGTAGAGATGGCATGGGGAAAGGGGCACATGTGGGTTGCAGTCTTTGGAAGTATAGGATTTCATAAGTCCAGGGGTAGGTCTGGGGAAGAGTGTTCTTCTCCTTCATAAAATCATGAAAGTATGAGTGACATGTGGAGGGCACCCGTCCGGGCACCCCCTGGCAGCTGTAGGGAGGGTAAGGGTTCTTGGAGAACTATGTCTCCCCAGCGAGAGAGCGATCCCCCCCATCCCCAATTCACAGAAAGGGGCTAGGGATCTCTTAAACCCTTTCCGCGGGGAGAGGAAAGTCCGGGATAAGGCAGCAGTTTAGCTTGAAAGGAGCCGTCGGTCCCGTTTGACAGTCAGCTGTTGAGGTGCCGAAAACTGGACCGATTCCGGGTCTGCTGGTTGTCTTCGAGTCAGGAGCCTTAGAAAGGGTTAGGACTAAAAGAGGAGCGTTCTAGGGGCAATTTTGATAGAGATATGAGCCAATTTGTATCGACCGCCATATTAATCTATGGCTGAGAAACCTCATCCGGAGTTAAAGGGACGGGAGGGAGAGAGAGAGATTGCAGGCAAAGGAAGGAGTCAGAGAAAAGATACAAAATAACCAGATAGAGAGGGTTACTGTTAAAATAAATGCTACTTTTTATTGGGGGGATTTGTTACATAGTTCAGGGAAGGGGAAAATGAAGAAAAAAAAAGATCTCTTAATAATAGTCTGCTGCGGTCCCGTTCCGTTCCTTTGGTGAGCAATCCACGGAACTCTCCGCTGCGTTTTCAAATCAATTTGAAAGCTGGGGTGACGGTCATCAAAATGCCCTTTAGCCTTCTCTGTCAAATTGTGCTGGTGTTTCACCAAATTGCAATTCCCAGCGCAATCATAGCATTGAGCCATGGCAGTAAAAGTAGTGTCAAACTGCATTAATTCAAACCTGTAAATGCACCCATTCAGTAGACAACCCGATTCCTTCCAAAGCCCTAAAACTAGGATCTTTTAAGGGAGAGAGTCACCTAAGTCAGATATCACTAAATCTCCACCTTTATGTAATCAGCTGCAATGGATCATCCATGGGAATCCTGGCACAGCCCCAGGGCACAATCCAAGACTGTGGCAGCGAAGAGTTTGTCATGAAGAATCTGCTTATGCACAAATCTGCATACAGCCTTGGTCGGTGAGTCCCTTTTCCCCTCCCAGATTGAGCGCATTCAGTCCTATCACCACCTGCCCTGGAAGCTGTGAACCTGGGAACAAGCAACTCCCCGCCTACTTGCTTGCCGCATGTGTTCTCCATGATTCATCGTTTCACAGCCAACGGGGAGGTACAAATAGGAGGCTGATCTACTGTGGGAGATGTTACTCCAGGTACCTCCTCACTTTGGACACATTAGCCTTGCTTGGTTGGAGGCGAAGAGACAACCTCTGGAAATATTCTGACCGGATCCTTCATTGCATTAAGAAACATGGCTTTGTTAGTGCCTCCTGAAGATCTCCAGATGAATGGGGACCTAGAAGAAGTGTGGCCTCTCTTCAAGCAACGTTTCCTGCTCTACTTGAAAGCGACGGGGGCAGCCCACTGGCCAGATGACCAGAAAGTGGCGCTTTTCTTGACCGTCGCTGGGCCAGAGGCACTTCAAGTCTACAACTCCTTCCAACTGGATCCAAGAGAAGAAGACGACTTTGAGGTGGTGCTGGCCCGTTTTGAAGGCCACTGCCTGCCCCGCCATAACGAGACCTACGAACGCTTCCTCTTCCGCACCCGCTTCCAGGAGCTCCACGAATCGCTGGAGGATTTTGTCTCTGATCTGCATTACAAGAGCCGTTTCTGCAACTTTGGGGACCAGCGGGAGGCCATGGTGAGGGATCAGGTGGTTTTGGGCTGCCGGGATTGCCATATCCAGCAGCGGCTTCTCCAAGAGGGAGGACTGACCTTGGAGGGTGCGCTCCAGATCTGCCGTTCAGCCAAAGAAAAAGGGAAGTCCAAGGATCTCTCAGGGCAGAAGCAAACTCTACTCAAGGGGAGCAAAGGCCAACCTGGAAGGCGGAAGGTGCCCCGTGTCCAGAGTACAAACCTCAAGAGAGACAACTGTCCCAGGAAGGAGTCGTACAAAACATACGTCTGATCCAGAGAGGTTGAGGTTGCCATTGAGATGTTGATGGAGTGCTCAAGAATTGTCCAAGCTGATGTCCTCTTCTTCCACCATCTTAAATTGAACCAATGGGCCCACTTGGGTGATACCTTCAGGCATCCGTCTGACAATATAAAGGAATTCACAATGAGGATCTTTATCTCTAGAACGAAGATTAACTGTCTTCAGGACACAGTTACCAGTATGTAGTATGCCTAACTGAGGCACAGGTTCAAATCCTAACTTGGATCAATGTCTGGGCTGATCGAAGATAATGAAAGCTGGAATTCAATGTATTCAGAGAATATAACGTGGAGCAACAGGTTTTTTAAAACCCACGCTTTTAAAAATTACTCTGTATGGACTATACTCCCATAATCCTCAACAGGTTTGATGGCTATGAGCTATGGGTGTAAACATCATTCCCTATGAGCTATGGATGTAAACATCATTCCTGCTCTTGAACATTTTCAACGATGGGACTAGATTGCTATTTTTGTATATTGTTCAATAATTTAGCTTTACATTGCTAAATTACATGGACATGTTTGTTCTGTGTGGCTAGCCACACATTTACGTTTGTTGTATTTATCTATTTATTGTGAATAGTAAAGTTTGGCTATATTCTCCTAACAATGTTTGGTTTTGTTTCCTTATCTTGAATGGATTAGAATTTGGATCCAAAGGTTAGTTTGGTTTAAGATGAAATCCATTTCTTAACCCAGAACCACAGTTTAATCCCACAGAATCAATGAGAACATAGTATGTCACCACTTAGATGAATTCCAGTGACTTGGTTCATCTACTTTAGATAGCTCTAGGGATATTGCAAATATTA